>NW_022312676.1:0-1401 GCF_002776525.5 Piliocolobus tephrosceles | reverse complement strand
TTCACAGGAAAACATAACTTGTGTAAACATGCACACACTTACTAAGGACATTAATTATATATTACACATAATGAACAATAGATTAATAAATATATAAAATCTATGTAATAACAAGGTGAATGGAAAGTATTTAGAAAGTAATATAAGAAATATGGGGTAACAGATGTTAGACTAGCCTAGTTTTGGCTGACAGTCATTTGCAGATATAGTTTGTGTGAGGGATAGCTGAAGGTGCCATCTTACTCTGTCAATCATTTGGAGAGCTACCTGCAATATTTCATAAAGATGAAAATTTATTTCTAGTGAACTTATACACTTGTCAATAAATAGTAACTTTAAAAATGTAGTTGATCATAAACGATCTTTTCTAATTAGGGAGTAATTATGACTATGTGATTTAAAAAGGTAATTTTGAACTTGCAACTTTACTGAATAATCTCCAGTATCCTTTTTTATAATGTATACCAGAGTGACTAGTAAAAGAAACGTTAGCGGAATATCCTTTCCTTACTACTTTTCAAGTATATGCATTCTTTTGAAGATGTTGAAGTGAGAAATTAAATATCTGAGAGCTGCAAAGGAAAAATAATCCAGAACATGGAAGTTTTATTAGGATGATAAACAACATCTGCAGAGGTAGATCACAAGATGAGCTCTTTATTTTTTCGCAAAATGCATTTTAAGAGAAATGTCTTTATCTGCAGATGCACCTTAAAACCAGAAAATGAAGAAAAAGCAAATGTTAATATGCTGTACAAAAAAAATAGGGAAGAATTAGAAAGGAAAGAGAAACAACATAAGAAAGAAGTTGAAGCAAAACAACTTGAACCAACTGTTCAGACACTAGAGATGAAACCAAAAACTGCAAGAAATACTTCAAATCAGGTCAATCAATCTTTGGTAAAAATTCTATATTTTAAACTTTATTTATCAATTTTACTTATAATATCCACTTGATTTAATATATGCTATTTAGGTCTAAAACAAAGCAGAAATGTTATCTCACTTTTAGAAATGAATGATGACACTTAGAGGTACAATTATTAATATTTATTATAAGTCTTGGCATCCACATACGATATTATTTTATTACCACGTGCTTTTGCAAACAATAATATGCCATAATGTATACTTAGTGATAACCTATTGATAAAAATGTTGTTCCCAGTAAAATTGTTCCTTGTACTTCCCCTATTTCATATTGATTACTGTACCTAAAATAAAATAAAGAAGAAACAGAAATTATTGCACTCACAAATAATCTCATGATATTCTTAAAAAAGCTCTATAACTTTTATCTTATTTACCATTGGTGTTTTAAAATAAAAGTTTTATTTTGTATTGATATAATTATACCACAGAAGTAACTGTGATCTGTGGGAGAACTAGAAATAGACTCAG
>NW_022312673.1:2532-3678 GCF_002776525.5 Piliocolobus tephrosceles | reverse complement strand
TTATCTTTAATAATTATATATTTATTTTTTTTCCATTTTTTTTTTTTACATGTTGTACCATTATTTTTTACGCATACATTGTTTTATAAGTTGAAAAAAATCAAAAAAAAAAAAAAAAAACACACACACACGTTGTTTCTCCATTAGATCAAACTGTGCAGAATCCATTTTTAAACATAATTTTTTTACACTTATTATAATCAAATAATTTTATCATATGGCATATTATAATTCATACATATATTTATAATTACTCGTAGTGTGTATTACCTTTTTTTTATTTTTTTAAATAAATATTATAAAATTTTTTTAATTTCTTTCTATTTTTAACTTTTGAATTGTTACTGCAATAATATGTATCTTATTTTTCCATTTCTGTAAAATTTTTTATTATATATTATGTTTTTTTTCAAAGCTTAATATATTTACATATGTTAAACATGCAAAATAGTACTCTGAAATATGTTACACACACATCTATTTGATCTATTTTTTTTATATAATCAGTATACATGATTGCCTCTAAATGTCGTTAATATAGCCATTAGTAATAATAAAATAATGGCATATGCACAACATAATAATATATAAATTATAACATAAATGTATTAATTTATATTTTACAATTGCATAATAAAAATAACAAAATCCAAAAAATTAAAACAAAATAAAAATTTTTTACATCACTCTAAATTCAAACTATTATCATGTAATAATTACTACTATCATTATATAATCCTTAATTATCCAAAAATTATAGTTTACAAACGTTTTTTTTTTTTTTTTAACTTTTTTATAAGTTTAATGACCTAGAATGTAACGTTTACAAAACTTCATTTAAATATATTTTTTATGAGAAAAAAAGGATTAAAATTACAACAAAAAATTGTATGATTTTATTTTAAGGTTGATAACTGTTCATTATAAAATGTTATGGATTATAACATATTGTATCATGTTAAAACATAATTATTATAATTATTAGTTTTGTATATGTATATTGAAAAATATTTTGTAAGGTTAATTTTTAGCATTTTTAAATATATAATTTTTTTTTATGATGTTTAACAAAATATAAGAAAACATGCAAATGTGTATAATACATGTTTAGTACAAAAAAAAAAAAAAAAAAAAAAAAAAAAAAAA
>NW_022312673.1:295-2432 GCF_002776525.5 Piliocolobus tephrosceles | reverse complement strand
AAAAAAAAAAAAAAAAAAAAAAAAAAAAAAAAAGACACATGTATATAAAAAAAACAAGTACAAAAAAGCAAGTAAAAAAAAAAAACAAGTAAAAAAAAAAAACAAGTAAAAAAAAAAACAAGTAAAAAAAAAAAACAAGTAAACAAAAAAAAACAAGTAAACAAAAGGAAGTAAACAAAAGGAAGTAAAAAAAAAAAAGTAAAAAAAAGAAAGTAAAAAAAAGAAAGTAAAAAAAAGAAAGTAAAAAAAAGCAAATAAAAAAAACAAGTAAAAAAAAGCATGTAAATAAAAACATGTAGACAAAAACATGTAGACAAAAACATGTAGACAAAAACATGTAGACAAAAACATATGAACAAAAATATATTTAATTACATTTATTCAGAAACTGTAAACATACTTATATAGCAAATATAAAAAAGATTAATGTACATATATTGCAAAGTTGCAACATGTGTTTTATGCTACTCAAGCAAACTTTTTTGTTTTAAATTTTTTCGTTCATATAAATCACAATTATAATTAAATTTGTATGTTATACCAAACATATTATGTAATACTAATATAAACATATGTATTTATGTTTTTTTTTATTTTTCGCTTGAGACGCATATACATAAGCAAAAATTTTGCAGTAGACAACGGAAACGTATAATTAATGACCATTTCCGTAATTATAGGGTCAATAACTAACTGTAGAAATATAACTAATGCATATAAATGAATATATTTAAAATAATTGGGTATAAGTTTTAAAATATGTTTGGTGTACACCTTCAAAGACAATAAAAAATCATCTTTTGTTATATTCAATGCATTTTTATTTTCATCATTTTTTTCAATGAACAAATAGAGCATTTTTTTTTTTAAACTCTTGATAGCAATTTTTAAATTACGGGTTATATTTCTTATTATCCTCGAAATCTGTTCTAATTGCAATGATGTAATTAATGGCTGAACTGTTAATAATGATGTTTTATATGTTAAAATCATTTCATTTAATAACTCTTTTGGATCTAGTAATTCATCACTTTCACTTTGTACTAACACTTGATTTAATTTGTCAATATTTTCAAATACTTTATCAATTTCAGTTATGTTTTCGTGAAATTTGACACTAGATGTTTGTTTCTCATGATATGCTTCCTAAAAAGTATAAAATCGTATTATATAAGCCATCATCTAAATAATATACATATTATTAAAAACTTATATAAATATATATATATATATATATATATATATATATACATAAATAGATATACAGACATAAATACATAAATATATATACACATATATATACATATACATATATACATAATCATGTATACATATGTTAATCGAACTAGTATTATTATTACCTCGCAGTGAAATTGGCATAACTGTATTAAAATGATAAAAACAAAAATTTTAATAAATAACATCTTAACAAGAAAAACATGTTAAAATGTGCTTATTTATATTACAAAAAGAAAGAAAAGTAAACATTTTGTTTTATGTCTTTCATTTATTAAATATATAAAAAAACAAAAAAAAAGCATTAAAAATTCAAAAAAAAAAAGAAAAAAAAAACTTATAATTTAGGACCAATTCAAGTGTAATTTTTACTGTTTAAAAAAAAATTATATTTTACTGTCTAAAATTAAAGAAACTTCCATGATTCATTTGTTACTATATTTATTATAACTATTTTAAATATATTCATGTTACTATTTTTTAATATGCATACTAATTTGCAAGCACTAATATAAATTTATTTATTCAAAAATATTGCTTATTAATTACGATTTTTTTAACATTTTTATAATTTCAATTGATATATTTTAAAGTTATTGTAAATTAATAAGTACATAATTTATGCAATTTTAATAGTTTTAACCAAATATAAAACATGAATATATTCCTTTCTTATAGATATTTAAAACAAAACAAGTCATATTGTTAGTCTTGTGTCTAATTATTCAAACTATTTTGGACAGTGTGTGTAAATGGCTTCATTTAAAAAGGAACTCACAAAAAAACGTAATTAATGTTTTAAGTTTTAAAATAAATGTCTAAATTATGTATTAAGTGAGTTTGGGAACCATTTTTTAAAACATTATTATTATTATTATTATTATTATTATTATTATTATTA
>NW_022312673.1:0-285 GCF_002776525.5 Piliocolobus tephrosceles | reverse complement strand
ATTATTATTATTATTATTATTATTATTATTATTATTATTAAAAAAGTTTAATAATTTCAAGTTACATGTTTAATAAATTTTATTAAGATACGTATTTTCATGATTGAGTAGTTGATATTACGGGTAATACTTTGTGGTAATAGTTGGTTATGTTATATGTATCTATTTTATTTTTTTAACTTGTATACTTGTTTTTATTATGCGTATTATTGTGTGCATTATTAAATTTTTTGTTTTGTGTAATAAATAGTGTTTTGTCATAAATAGTGTTTTGTAATAAATAGT
>NW_022312671.1:1562-1690 GCF_002776525.5 Piliocolobus tephrosceles | reverse complement strand
AAATTACTTTACATTTTTAATAATTGGATTTGTTTAGCTTATTTATTTGGTCATTTATTATGTCATTTATTATGTCATTTGTTATGTCATTTATTATGTCATTTATTATGTCATTTATTATGTCATTT
>NW_022312671.1:0-1552 GCF_002776525.5 Piliocolobus tephrosceles | reverse complement strand
GTCATTTATTATGTCATTTATTATGTCATTTATTATGTCATTTATTAGTAGTAATATCCCTATTAAGGGTATATATTTATATAAGTTTAACTATATATGATTATTCGATATAAAATGATTGAAAATTGCAAAGTAAATACAATATTCTATTTGTAGTATGCTATTGCAAGTACAATAAGTAATAAAATAGTTAAAAAAAAAAAAAAAAAAAAAATTATTTTTTTTTGATGTTATTATGTTTGTACATTCACTTGAATCATAATAAATAGTTGGGCTAAGATGGTGTCAAAAATTTTGACTTTTTTTTAATTTTTTTATTTTTGAATTTTGATTATGCCATTGTAAAGTTTGAGTAAAGTATTGTACATTTATGTTAATTTGATCTTTTTATCTTATTTATTATGTCATTTATTAGTAGTAATGTTTTTAAGGGTATTATAAGTTTAACTATGTGTGATTATGCGATATAAAATGGTTCAAAATAATAGAATAACTAACACATTCTATTTTAATTATGTTATTACAACTACAATAAGTAATAAAATCATAAAAAAAAAAAATTAATTTTTTTATGTTATGATGTTTGTAACATTCACTTAAATGATTAGTTGAGGTAAAATGGTGCCCAAATTTATGATTTTTTTTTAATTTTTTTATTTTGGAATTTTGATTATGTCATTGTAAAGTTTGAGTATAGTATTGTACATTTTATGTTAATTTGATCTTTTATATCTGATTTTTTTACATGATTTATTAGTAGTAATGTTTTTATTAAGGGTATTTATAAGTTTAAATATATGTGATTACTCGATATAAAATTGTTGAAAATACGAGAATAACTAAGACATTCTATGTTAAATATGTTATTAAAAAACACAATAAGTAATAAAATCGTAAAAAAAAAAAAAAAAAAAAATTTTTTGATGTTATGATGTTAATGGTGGTCTGAATCATAATATTAGTTGAGCTAGGATGTTGTAAAAAAAAAATTTTAACTTTTTTTTAATTTTTTTACTTTGTTATTTTTATTATGCTATTGTAAAGTATAAACAAATTACTTTACATTTTTAATACTTGGATTTGTTTAGCTCATTTATTAGGTCATTTATTATGTCACTTATATCATTTGTTAACTTTATACAAAGTTAATCATATTATGATGACTATGTAAAATGGTTAAAAATTGAAAATTAACTAACTTATTTTATGTTAATTATTTTATTGTAAATGTTATAAATTAATAAAAAAAAAAAAAAAAAAAATTAATTTTTTGATGTTATGATGTGTGTACACTCACTTGAATGATAATAATAGTTGGATAAAGATGGTGTAAATTTTTTTTTTATTTTTTTTTTTTTTTACTTTGTTATTTTTATTATAGCATTGTAAAATATATGAAAAGCAAAGCAAATTTGTGACAATTTAAATGTTTTATATTAATTTTTTTAATGTTATTTATTGTTATTACTAGTCACATGAAGGGTACATGTAATCAGACATGTACGATGATTTTATAATAATATAACTCCAAATAGCAGAATAAGTGACATAC
>NW_022312668.1:0-1016 GCF_002776525.5 Piliocolobus tephrosceles | reverse complement strand
GGGTTTTGCTTTTTAGGGAGAATTTATTACTGATCTAATCTTATTTTTCATTATTAGTCTGTTCAACTTTTCTACTTCTTCTTTGTTCAACCTTGGTGGATTGTATGTGTCCAGGAATTTATCCCTTTCCTTTAATTTTTAAAGATTGCTTAGCTTATACTTGTTTATTATAGTCTCTAATCCTCCTTTGTATTTCTGTGAGTTAAGTCGCAATGTCATGTTTTTCTTTTCTGATTTTGAGTCTTCTCTCTTTTTCTTCATTAGTCTAGCTAATGGTTTATCGATGTTTTTAGTTTTTCATTTTTATTTTCTTTTATTTTTTAAGTTCTGGGGTACATGTACAGGATGTACAAGTTTGTTGCATAGGTAAATATATGCCATGGTGGTTTGCTATACCTATCAACCTATCACCTCGGTATTAAGACCTGCATGCATTAGCTCTTTTTCCTAATGCCCTAAAAGCCAACTTTTCATGTTGTTCACTCTCTGTATTTTTGTTTCTAATTTCTTTAGTTCTGCTCTAATCTTTGTTATTTATTTTCTACTATTAATTTTGGGTTTGGTTTGCTTTTGCTTTTCTAGTTCCTTATGGAGCATTAATAGGTAATTTAAAAACTTTCAACTTTTTAGGTGTAGTTGTTCATTGCTATAATAGTTTTTCTGTTAGCACTGCTTTTGCTGTATCCTATAAATTTTGGTATGCTGCATTTTCATTTTCGTTTGTTTTAAGGATATTTTTATTTTCATATTTTTTCATTAATTTGATGGTTATTCAGGAGCACTTTTTTATTTATTTGTACAGCTTCCAATTTTTATTGTAATTTATTTCTAGTTTTATTTCATTGTGATATAAGAAAATACTTAAATCTATTCTAAAAAATTTGTTGAGAATTGTATTGTGGACTAACTTTTGGTCTGAAACATCCAGGAGAATGTTCCGTGTGCTGATGAGAAGAATGAATATTCTTCAGCTGTTGCATAAAATGTTCTCTTAATGTTTGTTTAGTCCCTTTGGT
>NW_022312667.1:0-3171 GCF_002776525.5 Piliocolobus tephrosceles | reverse complement strand
TTTGCCAGTATTTTATTGAGGATTTTTGCATCGATGTTCATCAGGGAGATTGGTCTAAAATTTTCTTTTTTTGTTGTGTCTCTGCCAGGCTTTGGTATCAGGATGATGTTGGCCTCATAAAATGAGTTAGGGAGGATTCCCTCTTTTTCTATTGATTGGAATAGTTTCAGAAGGAATGGTACCAGCTCCTCCTTGTACCTCTGGTAGAATTCAGCTGTGAATCCATCTGGTCCTGGACTTTTTTTGGTGGGTAGGCTATTAATTGTTGCCTCAATTTCGGAGCCTGCTTTGGTCTATTCAGGGATTCAACTTCTTCCTGGTTTAGTCTTGGGAGAGTGTAAGTGTCCAGAAAATTATCCATTTCTTCTAGATTTTCTAGTTGATTTGCATAGAGGTGTTTATAGTATTCTCTGATGGTAGTTTGTAGTTCTGTGGGTCGGTGGTGATATCCCCTTTATCATTTTTTATTGCGTCTATTTGATTCCTCTCTCTTTTCTTCTTTATTAGTCTTGCTAGCGGTCTGTCAATTTTGTTGATTTTTTCAAAAAACCAACTCCTGGATTCATTGATGTTTTGGAGGGTTTTTTGTGTCTCTATCTCCTTCAGTTCTGCTCTGATCTTAGTTATTTCTTGCCTTCTGCTAGCTTTTGAGTGTGTTTGCTCTTGCCTCACTAGTTCTTTTAATTGTGATGTTAGAGTGTCAATTTTAGATCTTTCCTGCTTTCTCTTGTGGGCATTTAGTGCTATAAATTTCCCTCTACACACTGCTTTAAATGTGTCCCAGAGATTCTGGTATGTTGTATCTTTGTTCTCATTGGATTCAAAGAACATCTTTATTTCTGCTTTCATTTTGTTATGTACCCAGTAGTCATTCAGGAGCAGGTTGTTCAGTTTCCATGTAGTTGAGCGGTTTTGATTGAGTTTCTTAGTCCTGAGTTCTAGTTTGATTGCACTGTGGTCTGAGAGACAGTTTGTTATCATTTCTGTTCTTTTCCATTTGCTGAGGAGTGCTTTACTTCCAATTATGTGGTCAATTTTGGAATAAGTGTGATGTGGTGCTGAGAAGAATGTATATTCTGTTGATTTGGGGTGGAGAGTTCTATAGATGTCTATTAGGTCTGCTTGGTGCAGAGATGAGTTCAATTCCTGGATATCCTTGTTAACTTTCTGTCTCGTTGATCTGTCTAATGTTGACAGTGGAGTGTTGAAGTCTCCCATTATTATTGTATGGGAATCTAAGTCTCTTTGTAAGTCTCTAAGGACTTGCTTTATGAATCTGGGTGCTCCTGTATTGGGTATATATATATTTAGGATAGTTAGCTCTTCCTGTTGAATTGATCCCTTTACCATTATGTAATGGCCTTCTTTGTCTCTTTTGATCTTTGATGGTTTAACGTCTATTTTATCAGAGACTAGGATTGCAACCCCTGCTTTTTTTTGTTCTCCATTTGCTTGGTAGATCTTCCTCCATCCCTTTATTTTGAGCCTATGTATGTCTCTGCATGTGAGATGGGTCTCCTGAAGACAGCAGACTGATGGGTCTTGACTCTTTATCCAGTTTGCCAGTCTGTGTCTTTTAATTGGAGCATTTAGTCCGTTAACATTTACGGTTAATATTGTTATGTGTGAACTTGATCCTGTCATTATGATATTAACTGGTTATTTTGCTCGTTAGTTGATGCAGTTTCTTCCTAGCCTCGATGGTCTTTACATTTTGGCATGTTTTTGCAATGGCTGGTACCGGTTGTTCCTTTCCATGTTTAGGGCTTCCTTCAGGGTCTCTTGTAACGCAGGCCTGGTGGTGACAAAATCTCTAAGCATTTGCTTATCTGTAAAGGATTTTATTTCTCCTTCACTGATGAAACTTAGTTTGGCTGGATATGAATTTCTGGGTTTAAAATTCTTTTCTTTAAGAATGTTGAATATTGGCCCCCACTCTCTTCTGGCTTGTAGAGTTTCTGCCGAGAGGTCTGCTGTTAGTCTGATGGGCTTCCCTTTGTGGGTAACCCGACCTTTCTCTCTGGCTGCCCTTAAGATTTTTTCCTTCATTTCAACTTTGGTGAATCTGGCAATTATGTGTCTTGGAGTTGCTCTTCTGGAGGAGTATCTTTGTGGTGTTCTCTGTATTTCCTGAACTTGAATGTTGGCCTGCCTTGCTAGGTTGGGGAAGTTCTCCTGGATAATATCCTGAAGACTGATTTCCAACTTGGCTCCATTCTCCCTGTCACTTTCAAGTACACCAGTAAGGAGGAGATTTGGTCTTTTTACATAATCCCATACTTCTTTCAGGCTTTGTTCATTTCTTTTTCTTCTTTTTTCTTTTGGTTTCTCTTCTCGCTTCATTTCATTCATTTGATCCTCAATCGCTGATACTCTTTCTTCCAGTTGATCAAGTCGGTTGCTGAAGCTTGTGCATTTGTCACGTATTTCTCGTGTCATGGTTTTCATCTCTGTAATTTCATGTATGACCTTCTCTGCATTAATTATTCTAGCTATCAATTCTTCCACTCTTTTTTCAAGATTTTTAGTTTCTTTGCGCTGGGTACGTAATTCCTCCTTTAGCTCTGAGAAATTTGATGGACTGAAGCCTTCTTCTCTCATCTCGTCAAAGTCATTCTCTGACCAGCTTTGATCCATTGCTGGCGATGAGCTGCGCTCCTTTGCAGGGGGAGATGCGCTCCTATTTTTTGAATTTCCAGGTTTTCTGCCCTGCTTCTTCCCCATCTTTGTGGTTTTATCTGCTTCTGGTCTTTGATGATGGTGACGTACTGATGGGGTTTTGGTATAGGTGTTCTTCCTGTTTGATAGTTTTCCTTCTAATAGTCAGGACCTTCAGCTGTAGGTCTGTTGGAGATTGCTTGAGGTCCACTCCAGACCCTGTTTGCCTGGGTATCAGCAGCAGATGTTGCAGAAGATACAATATTGCTGAACAGCGAGTGTACCTGTCTGATTCTTACTTTGGAAGCTTCCTCTCAGGGGTGTACTCCACCCTGTGAGGTGTGGGGTGTCAGACTGCCCCTAGTGGGGGATGTCTCCCAGTTAGGCTCCTCAGGGGTCAGGGACCCACTTGAGCAGGCAGTCTGTGTGTTCTCAGATCTCAACCTCCGTGTTGGGAGATCCATTGCTCTCTTCAAAGCTGTCAGACAGAGTCGTTCGGGTCTGCACAGGCCT
>NW_022312666.1:2846-3704 GCF_002776525.5 Piliocolobus tephrosceles | reverse complement strand
GTGGTGGATAAAAACACATTCCCTAAAGATGGACAGAGAGGCAATGGCGCCGAGGTAGTATTGTTGAAGATTTACCTTTTAAATCTTCAAGATAAATGGCCCAATTGTTTATATTCATTCTGATTAAATGTGAAAGTGAAAACTTCCTCCAGGGGACACAGACATCTGAAAAGTTCCCAATGTATCCAATTTGTCATTTGATATTTTTACTGACAAGAAAAATGAGGGACTGAATATACAAACAGACCATGCCTGATCATATGTATAAAGACAGAACTCAGACCACAACCTGTAGCTGTCCACCCAGGAAACCAAACCCCTATCTACAGTAAACAGCCAGGAGGCCAGCCAGGCTAGCACATCAGACAGGAAGTGAGACTGCTCTCTCTCCACAACCCAGAAACTAAACCACGACTCTGTCCCACGCGGCCAGGACTTGACTCAAAACTGACCGCCACCCTAATTTTGGTCCCTGTTTCCTGTTAGGATAATTCAGAGAAAGCCAAATATGCCCCTAACCAATCACATAGGGCAACCCACTTCTGCACAGCCGCCTGCAGCCCCCACAACAGCCTCCAGTGGGAGCCGTTCTTTTCCATCCTGAAGCTTCCCCACTCCTCATCAGCCACTCACTTGCATGTCAGTCTCTGCCACACGCAAGTGACAGTGCCGACTCTCTTGCCACAGCAGCTCTGAGAAAGTCACCTCTGCCTGTCTCATGTGGGCGGCCTTCCTTTATTTTCCCCAAAGAATAAGTCTTAAACGAGGGGCTTCTCTCTATATGGCCAAGCTATACAATTCAGAAGCCCAACATGGCAGATTCCAAGCCTGGAAAGACCATACACCCCTCAGGTCTTC
>NW_022312666.1:0-2746 GCF_002776525.5 Piliocolobus tephrosceles | reverse complement strand
AGCCAGGATGGTCTCGATCTCCTGACCTCGTGATCCGCTCATCTCGGCCTCCCAAAGTGCTGGGATTACAGGCTTGAGCCACCGCGCCTGGCCTCCTTGAGTTCTTCAGTCACTCCGACCAACCAGGGAAGGAAACACGTGTTATGGAAAAATCAAGGGCCTTGAAATCAAACTTCTGAGTTCATCAACAACTTCATCTTTCCACTTAAGAAATTACATGGCCTTGGCCAGGCGTGGTGGCTCACACCTGTAATCCCAGCACTTGGGGAGGCCGAGTTGGGCGGATCACCCAAGTTTGGAAGTTGAAGACCAGCCTAACAAACATGGAAAAACCCCGTCCCTACCAAAAATACAAAATCAGCCTGGCATGGTGGCACACGCCTGTCATCCCAGCTACTCGGGAGGCTGAGACAGAAGAATCACTTGAACCTGGGAAGCAGAGGTTGTGGTGAGCCGAGATCATGCCATTGCACTCCAGCCTGGGCAAGAAGAGCAAAACTCTGTCTCAAAACAAAACAAAACAAAACAAATGGCATGAACTTGAACAATTTCCTTTTTCTTTTTCTTTCTTTCTTTTTTTTTTTGAGACGGAGTCTTGCTCTGTCACCCAGGTTGGAGTGCTGTGGCTGGATCTCAGCTCACTGCAAGATCCGCCTCCCGAGTTCACGTCATTCTCCTGCCTCAGCCTCCCGGATAGTCTCGATCTCCTGATCTGTGATCCGCCCATCTCGGCCTCCCAAAGTGCTGGGATTACAGGCTTGAGCCACCACTCCTGGCCCTGAACAATTTTCTTAACTTCTCTAAGCCCCTATCTTCATCTTCAATAAAATAATTTTACCTCCAAGATTGCATTAAATGGAATCCCACATGTAAAACAGCTGACAAATATTAGGGACCCAACAGCTGTGCGCTCCTACTGCCACCCCACTTTACCCCAACGGAGAAGCGCAAGATGTCCAGAAAAAGCCTGTTGATCCCTACACCTCAGCATCCTGTGTTCACACAAGGCGCAGTGGCATCCAGACTTACCAGGGTAACCCAAATACAAGACACGTTTTGATTTTTCAACTTAGGTACACATGGCTTCTACCGTTCACCATATAAGATCCATAATTTAGAAGAGATTTTCCTGCACTACCCCATGGTTCTATTTTAGCAGACTTAGATGTGCTATAAAAGCTCACTCTCTTAAGCCCTCTTCAGTATCAAAAACAAAACTTTAATCTGTAACACAGTTGTCAGCAGTGAAAGTGGAAAAGGTACCTATGAATCAAAATGAACCTCTGCCCCGCCTGCCCACCCTACAAAAAGCTGTTCAGGAGTATTCAGGCTGCTTATGAGAATGCTGTCTGTATTCCCAGGGACAGACAAACACCTACCCTGGTTAGAAGCTGCGCTGCTCAGCCTCCAGGGTAGAAAGCTCCCCATACCCTCTACCCAAGGAGAAGAGAAGCAAAGGGGGTGGCCAGGCTCCAGGATGTGGACTGTTTAGTGTGGTTTCTGCAGCCCAGGTCACCGCCATGGGTGAAGCTCTTCCTTCCTTCTTTTCCACCCAAGTGGCCAAGGTCCTATAGCTGCTGCAGGGCCTCTTCACCATGAGTCAGCCCAGCCATTCCCCTTTCCCCTTCTTCTTTTTCTTTTTCTTTCTTTCTTTTTTTTTGAGACAGAGTCTCACTCTGTCACCCGAGCTGTAGTGCAGTTTCTTAATCTTGACTCACTGTCACCTCTGCCAACCGGGTTCAAGCAATTCTCCTGCCTCAGCCTCCCAAGTACCTGGGATTACAGGCACCCTCCACCACACCCAGCTAATTTTTATATTTTTAGTAGAGACGGAGTTTCTACTTGTTGGCCAGGCTGCTCTTGAACTCCCGACCTCAGGTGATCCACCTGCCTTGGCCTCCCAAAGTGCTGGGATTACAGGCATGAGCCACTGCGTCTGGCCGAGTCAGCGCAGCCATCCTGACTTTTTGTTCGGCAAAATTACTCTCTCCTACATTTAGCTTCCAAGTAGCTAAATCAGAGATCTGGCCCTTGGGGTAGGCTTGAAGAATCCCTGATTTTGGTCCTTAAGAGGTCCTACCAGGGTCTGGGACAATTCCAAGGCTTGTGATCTTAAAGAGGAAAGAAACCTCACATATATGGCTCTCACAGAGCTCAGGCAGAGCCCAAATTGGAGGCAAGGCTTGGGAGGCGGCCCTAAGGTTTGGGTGTGTCATCTATGATAACAGCTAAGAGATGTGAAGCCAGCTGTCTAGGTTCAAACCTCAATTCCAACACCACTGTCTGTGTGATGTTAGACGACGTCCCCAGCCTCTCTGTGGTTCAGTTTCCTCACTGTAAAAGGGCCACAATAATAGAGCTGCTCTAAAAATTAAGTGAATTAGTGCATATAAGGTATTCAGAACAATGTTTGTCACATGGGGAAGTTCAATAGACACGTATTGGACAGAGTAACTTAGCAATTAGTAAATATACTCATGCAGGCCAGGCACAGTGACTCACGCCTGTAATTCCAAAACTTTGGGAGGCTGAGGTGAGAGGGTCACTTGAGCCCAGGAGTTTGAGACTAGCATGGGCAACACAGCAATATTCCATCTCTAAAAATAAAACATATATGTATATATACACTCATATATTCACAGTGTATTTCTAATATACAAAATAGCTGGAATACAGACTTAACTATTCCAAAAGGGTTACTTCTAGAGAAGGGGGAATGCAAATTTCAGCTTTTTATCCCACACAT
>NW_022312665.1:0-3786 GCF_002776525.5 Piliocolobus tephrosceles | reverse complement strand
ATATACCCAGCAGTGAGATAGCTGGATCATATGGTAGCTCTATTTTTAGTTTTTTGAGGAACCTCCAAACTGCTTTCTACAGTGGTTGTACTAATTAGATTCCCACCAAGGGTGTATGAGAGTTCCCTTTTCTCCACATCCCTGCCAGCATGTCATATTACCTGTCTTTTGGATATAAGCCATTTTAACTGGGGTGAGATGATATCTAGAGTTTTGATTTGCATTTATCTGATGATCAGTGATGTTGAGCATGTTTTCATATGCCCATTTGCCATTTGCATGTCTTTTATTGAAAAATATCTGTTCAAACTTTTGCTTATTTTAATGGATTATTAGATTTTTTTCCTATAGAGTTGTTTGTGCTCCTTACTTATACTGGTGATTACTCCCTTATCAGAGTGATAGTTTGCAATATTTTCTCCCATCCTGCTCCACCCCTTTCTTCTGTTTGTCCATTCTTAAGTGCATGTGTATTAGAGTGTATCTTTTGGGGGTTTATGAATAAAAGTGTTATAAAACTATTATAGAAGTCTTTTTGTGACTTTTTTTACAACTATTATAGAAGTCTTTTCATGACTTTTTTTACATCAGTTTTAAATTCACAACAAAATTGAAAGGACGTTATAGTGCATGGTGTCTACCTTTATCCACATGTGTCACCAGAGTGATACATTTGTTACATATGGTGACCCTACATTGGTACACCATTATCACTCAAAGTCCATAGTTTACATTAGAGTTCACATTCTATGGGTTTGGAAGAAAGTATGGTGACATGTATTCACCATTATAGTAACATGCAGTGTAGTTGTACTACCCTAAAAATTGGTGTTTCTCCTATTCCTCCCATCTTTCCCCTAGCTCCTGAAAACCACTGATCTTTCTGATTATCACCATAGGTTTGCCTTTGCCAGGTCATACAGTTGGAATCCTAGACTATGTCGTCTTTACAGAGTGGCTTTTTTCAGTTAGTAATATGCATTAAAGTTTCTTCCATGTCTTTTCATGGCTTGATAACTCAATAGTTTTTAACAACAAAAATTTTACTTTTTCTGGATGCACCAGAGTTTATTTTTCACTTACTGAAGGACAACATGGTTGCCTGCAAGATTTGGCAATTATGAATAAAGGTGCTGTAAATGTCCAGATGTAGTTTTTGTGTGATGGATTTTGGCCATTTTAGTAAATGTGTTGTGGTATCTCGTTGTTTTAATTTGCATTTTCATGATGCCGTATGATGTGGAGGCTCTTTTCTTTTTCTCTTTTTTTTTTTTTGAGACTGAGTTTTGCTCTGGCTGCCCAGACTGGGGTGCAATGGCATGTTCTAGGCTAGCCGCAACCTCTACCTCCCAGGTTCAAGCGATTCTCCTGCCTCAGCCTGCTGAGTAGCTGGGATTACAGGCATGCACCACCACACTTGGCTAATTTTGTGTTTTTAGTAAAGATGGGGTTTCTCCATTTTGGTCAGGCTGGTCTCAAACTCCTGACCTCAGGTGGTCTGTCCGCCTTGGCCTCCCAAAGTGCTGGGATTACAGGCGTGAGCCTCTGTGCCCGGCGGGCCTCTTTTCTTATGCATGTTTTTCTTCTGCGTATCTCTTTGGTAACGAGTCTGTTAGTCTTTGGTTCAATTTTTAATCAGGTTGTTTATTATTGTTGAGATTTAAGAGTACTTATTATGTGTGTTGACAAATATTTTCCTCACCGTTTGTGGATTTCCTTCCTGTGTTCTTGACATTATCTTTCACAGAGCAGCAGTTGTTACTTCTAATGAAGTTCATTAATTATTTCTTATTTCTTTCCTTGATTGTGCCTTTGGTGTTGTATATACAAAGTCAGCACTGCACCCAATGTCATCTAAATTTCCTTCTGGCAGTTTTATCGTTTTGCATTTTGCATAGTTACAACTATGATTTATTTTGAGTTAATTTTTGGAAGATATAAGGTCTGTAAAAATATGTACATAAAAATATGTGTGTATGTGTTATATACTAAGTATCACATGCAAATGTGTGTATACGCACCCCCCCCCAAATATTTACATGGGATGTCTAGTTTTCCCCACACCGTGTTTTGAGTAGATTATCATTTTTCTATTGGATTGCCTTTTCTCCTTTGAAAAGATCAGTTGACTCTATTTATGTAGATCTATTTTGAGGCCCTTTATTCTGCCCCATTGACCTATTTGTCTAATCTTTCATCAATAACACACAGTCTTTATTATTATAGCTTTATAGAAAGGGTCTTTATTATTATAGCTTTATAGAAAGGTTTAAAGCCAGGTAATGTCAGTCCTCTAATGTTGTTCTTTAGTATTTTGTTGGCAATTCTGGGTCTTCTGCCCTTCTATACAATGTTTGTCAATACTGACAAAATACCTTTCTGTGGTTTTGCCTGAGATTGCATTGAATCTGTAGATTAGATTGGGAAGAATTGACAACTTGACAGTATTGATTCTTCCTTATTAACGTGGAATAGTTCTCCATCTGTTTATTCCTTATTTGATTTCTTTCATTCAGTGTTATGGTTTTCCTTTTAGACATACAGTATCTTTTCAGGTAAATTCCTAAGTATTTCATTTTTGTGAGGTGCTCATGTAAATGGTATTACGTTTTGCGTTTTTTAATTTCAAATTTCATTTGTTCATTGCCAGTATATATAAAAGCAATTAACTTTCTGATATTAATTTAGTATTCTGAAACCTTGCTATAATCATATAATAGATCCAGAATATTTTGTTACTTTGAATTTTATATATTGATGAGCAAGTCTTCTGCAAAAAAAAAAAAAAAACAGTATTTTTATTTTTATTTCTGTATTTCTAATCCATATATTTTACATTTTATTTTATTGTCTCCCTGCATTTTCTAGGACTTCCAGGAAAATGTCAAAAATCAGTGGTGAGAGAAAATATTCTTGATTTGTTCTTAGTAGAAAAGCTTCTAGCTTCTCACCATGAAGTGTGATGTTAGCTTTAAGCTCTTTGTAGTTATTTTTGATGAAGTTGTAGAATTTTCTTCTCTATTCCAAGTTTACCGAAAATTTTTGTTATAAGCAGGTTTTGGATTTTGTCAGTTTTTCTTGTATATCTACTTATGGGATCATGTAATTTTTCTATTTCAGCCTGTTGATGGATTATATTAATTGATTTTCAAATACTGAATCAGCTTTGCATACCTGAGTAAAATCGTACTTGGCTGTGATATATCATTATGTTTGTACATTGTTATATTGAATTTGGTAATATTTCATTGAAAATGTTTGCATCTGTGTTCCTAAGAGATATTGATATGTAGTTTTTTGGTACTGTCTTTGGGTATTAAGATAATGATGGCTTCATAGACTGAGTTAAGAAGTTATTCTCCCTGTTTTTATGTTCAGAAAGAACTTATAGATAATTGGTTTAATCTCTTCCCAAATATTTGGTAAAATTCACCAATGAAACTATATGGGCTTGGTGCTTTCTGCTTCGGGAGATTATTAATAATTTCTTTAATAGATATAGGTCTGTTCAAAGCATCTATTTTTTCTTGATTGAGCTTCAGAAGATTACGGCTTTCAAAGAATTGGTCTGTTTTATCTAGGTTATCAAATTTGTGGGCATAGGATTATTCATAATATTTCTTTATTATCCTTTTAAGATTCATAGAATCTGCAATAATATAACCTTTAATTTCTGATATGAGTAATTTCTATCTGCTCTCTTTTTACCTTAATAAGCGTTATTGTAGGCTTTTTAATTTTTTGGTCTTTTCAAAGAAATAGCTTTAGATTTCATTGATTGCTCTC
>NW_022312663.1:11975-13518 GCF_002776525.5 Piliocolobus tephrosceles | reverse complement strand
CAGTTAGGAAAAGAAGAAGTCAAATTGTCCCTGTTTGCAGATGACATTATTGTATATTTAGAAAACCCCATAGTCTCAGCTCAAAACCTTCTTAAGCTGATAAGCAACTTCAGCAAAGTCTCAGGATACAAAATTAATGTGCAAAAATCACAAGCATTCTTATACACCAACAACAGACAAGCAGAGAGCCAAATCAGGAATGAACTTCCATTCACAATTGCTTCAAAGAGAATAAAATACCTAGGAATCCAACTTACAAGGGATGGAAAGGACCTCTTCAAGGAGAACTACAAACCACTGTTCAGTGAAATCGAAGAGGACACAAAGAAATGGAAGAAAATACCATGCTCATGGATAGGAAGAATCAATATCGTGAAAATGGCCATACTGCCCAAGGTTATTTATAGATTCAATGCCATCCCCATCAAGCTACCAATGAGTTTCTTCACAGAATTGGAAAAAACTGCTTTAAAGTTCATATGGAACCAAAAAGGAGCCCGCATTGCCAAGACAATCCTAAGTCAAAAGGACAAAGCTGGAGGCGTCACGCTACCTGACTTCAAACTATGCTACAAGGCTACAGTAACCAAAACAGCATGGTACTGGTAGCAAAACAGAGATATAGACCAATGGAACAGAACAAAGCCCTCAGAAATAATGCCACACATCTACAGCCATCTGATCTTTGACAAACCTGAGAGAAACAAGAAATGGGGAAAGGATTCCCTATTTAAGAAATGGTGCTGGGAAAATTGGCTAGCCATAAGTAGAAAGCTGAAACTGGATCCTTTCCTTACTCCTTATACGAATATTAATTCAAGATGGATTAGAGACTTAAATGTTTGACCTATTACCATAAAAACCCTAGAAGAAAATCTAGGTAGTACCATTCAGGACATAGGCATGGGCAAGGACTTCATGTCTAAAACACCAAAAGCAATGGCAGCAAAAGCCAAAATTGACAAATGGGATCTCATTAAACTAAAGAGCTTCTGCACAGCAAAAGAAACTACCATCAGAGTGAACAGGCAACCTACAGAATGGGAGAAAATTTTTGCAATCTACTCATCTGACAAAGGGCTAATTTCCAGAATCTACAAAGAACTCAAACAAATATATAAGAAAAAAACAAACAACCCCATCAAAAATTGGGCAAAGGATATGAACAGACATTTCCCAAAAGAAGACATTCAGACAGCCAACAGACACATGAAAAAATGCTCATCATCACTCGCCATCAGAGAAATGCAAATCAAAACCACAATGAGATACCATCTCACACCAGTGAGAATGGCAATCATTAAAAAATCAGGAAACAACAGGTGTTGGAGAGGATGTGGAGAAATAGGAACACTTTTACACTGTTGGTGGGATTGTAAACTAGTTCAACCATTATGGAAAACAGTATGGCGATTCCTCAAGGATCTAGAACTAGATGTACCATATGACCCAGCCATCCAACTACTGGGTATATACCCAAAGGATTATAAATTATTCTACTACAAAGACACATGCACACGTATGTTTATTGCGGCACTATTCA
>NW_022312663.1:0-11875 GCF_002776525.5 Piliocolobus tephrosceles | reverse complement strand
CTACTACAAAGACACATGCACACGTATGTTTATTGCGGCACTATTCACAATAGCAAAGACTTGGAATCAACCCAAATGTCCATCAGTGACAGACTGGTTTAAGAAAATGTGGCACATATACATCATGGAATACTATGCAGCCATAAAAAAGGATGAGTTTACGTCCTTTGTAGGGACATGGATGCAGCTGGAAACCATCATTCTTAACAAACTATCACAAGAAGAGAAAACCAAACACTGCATGTTCTCACTCATAGGTGGGAACTGAACAATGAGCTCACTTGGACTCGGGAAGGGGAACATCACACACGAGGCGTATCATGGGAAGGGGGGAGGGCGAGGGATTGCATTGGGGAGTTATACCTGATATAAATGATGAATTGATGGGTGCTGACGAGTTGATGGGTGCTGCACACCAACATGGCACAGGTATACATATGTAACCAACCTGCACGTTATGCACATGTACCCTAGAACTTAAAGTATAATAATAAAAAAAAAAGTCAGAAGGAAAAGAAGAATGCCCAGTGTCAATGCTATATTAATATAGTTCTAAAAGTTTTCAACAATGAAACATATTGTAAGAAGAGAAGTCAGGGGAGACTTGAGCCCATTGTTTTTCCTCTCCTTCTATACCTCCCAAAATACCATTTGAATGTTGTCACATTTTGAAGAATCTATAGTAGTGTCCCAAATCATCGAATACTATGAATGATCTGAATCTGAGATATCCCCGAAAGATACAAAATAGGTGTGACTAGAATGAAAGAAAGATTTAGGCTTTTGGTCATGACTGCAAGTTAGCTGCTCTCAAGTGATTGCTGCTATAGAAAAAATATATTTTAGAGGATCTCTTCGAAACATTTGTATCCCTGAAAATGGTTAGGCAAGTTCTTAAAATATCTCCTCTTTCAAACACAAAAATAGTCTGTGAACTGGAGCTTGAGCAGTGGGCACTTTGTATTGGATAGCTGATGGAGGTGGGTGAGGGTTTCCCAGATCTTCTGGGAAGATCTGCTATTATCAGTAATGCTAATGATGGTTCTACTGACTCGGGCCATCAGAAATTCCAGTTTGTTAATGCTGAAAATTCTATACTGAGTGAATGCATTGAGTCAGCTTCACTGAGGAAGTCTGGATAATAGCATTCTCTTTTCACACCATAGAATGATGGCAGGTTAAGGATGAACAATGAGTTCAGTATTAAAAATGATCAGGTAAGCAAGAGACCATGAATAAAAGTTAATGAAATGAATAGCATATCTAGACCCTTTAAAACTAAATGTATTGAAATCGTCAATGTGGAGAAACAATTAAGCAGGTATGCATCAATTGTTTAAAGAAACAATCTACTATTACAAAGATGTAAAAACAATAGTAAAACAATATAGATGATAGAAAAAACGGGCAGGTCTGGCTGGGCGTGGTGGCTCGTGCCTGTAATCCCAGCACTTTGGGAGGCCAAGATGGGTGGATCACGAGGTCAGAAGTTCAAGACCAGCATGCCCAAGATGGTGAAACCTTGTCTCTACTAAAAAATACATATATAAAAATTAGCCGAGCATGGTGGTTGGTGCCTGTAGTCCCAGCTACTCAGGAGGCTGAGATAGAAGAATCGCTTGAACCTGAGAGGTGGAGGTTGCAGTGAGCCAAGATCACACCACTGCACTCGAGTCTGGGTGACAAAGCAAGACTCCATCACCAAAAAAAAAAAAAAAAAAAAAAAAAAGGCAGGTCTGAAACAAAAAATTATTTGAAAATAAGTGCAAATTATTAATGATATATTAGACACAGGTATGAGGATAACTAGTGAAGAAAAAAAATGTTTAAATGATATACCCAGAATGTAGCATGGAAACACAAGGTCTAACATTTATTTCATTCAAATATAGGGGGAGAGAAGTGTAAAAGGATTCACCATTTCAAGAGATTCTCAAAAAGAAATTAAGAAAAAGTATAAATCCATTGATTCAAAGAATATATTTCTAACAGATGATATAAAAATAAACTCACTTTAGTTAAATTATAAAACACTAAAACCAAACAGCAGACCATACAATCATTGAAAAAAGGACAATTTATAATCAAATAATATTTATCTGATTATTAGAGTAAAGCAAAAACTAAAAATCAGTAAACTAATATCAACAAATGTTGAGAGAAAATAACTATTAATATAGAATTGGGTATTCAGTAATGCTGTCTTTCAAGGTCAAAAATAACAATATGAAATTGACAGATAAAAATTAAAATTGTTCACTACCAAGAGATCTGTGGCAAATAAAATTTCAAAGGCTACATATCAGAAAAAAAGGAATTTAACCCAAAAGCTGATATTAGAGTCAACTTGGAATTCCATAAATATCACTAAACTAATGATAATAGTAACACTTTCTGACACGTGGGGATTCTGAAAAGAAGTGAACTTTTACTTTTGTTTCAAATTTAGAAAGTTATAGAAAAATGCTCTTGCCCTGACAAAGAGAATAAGCTGCATAATCTACAGATCATAGATTTCATTTTAAAATACAGAACTGAGGTCTCAAAAAGCTAATTCACTTAAATTCAGAGTGATGAAGCCCTGATATAAAAAGAACGGATCCACAGATGCTTTGTGCCTAGCTGAGTTGCAGCAGCAGAAGCAGGAGGAAGCTGCCCTTGATGGAGATAACAAGGAAACAAGTGAATGTCCAGCAAATGTTGAAAGGCTGAGTGTGCGCTTGTGATAGTTTAGCATCATCAGTAGAGGCCCAAACACACTCACTCTCACTCACTCTCCCTCGCTAACGCTGTTCTTTCTTTCTTTCTTTCTTTCTCTCTCTCTCTCTCTCTCTCTCTCTCCTTCCTTCCTTCCTTCCTTCCTTCTTCCCTTTCTCTCTCTCTCTCTTTCTTTGGAGTCTCACTCTGTTGCCCAGGCTGGAGTGAAATGGCGCGATCTCGTCTCACTGCAACCTCCGCCTCCAGGATTCAAGCGATTCTCCTGACTCAGCCTCCCGAGTAGCTGGGACTACAGGCACATGCCACCATGCCCGGCTAATTTTTTGTGTTTAGTAGAGACGTGGTTTCACCGTGTTAGCCACTGACCTCGTGATCTGCCCACCTCGGCCTCCCAAAGTGCTGGGATGACAAGCCTGAGCCACCGCGCCCGGTCCCACTAATGGTTTTTTCATGACCTATCTTGTGTGCTCCTAGGTAAGATCGGATGGAGAGCAGAACTACCTGAGACACTTTTGAGGGACAGGCATGTAGGAACTGCTGCAATTTGAGGTCAGAGCAAGGGAGAGGTCTTACTGTGAGAATCGGGGAAAATCCTCTGTTACTGGGGAGTGGGTGGGGGAGCTGAGACAATCCCCCCTTCTCTCTCTTTTCTCACAGGTGCATAAGCAGAGCGGCCTGATGAGGTGTGAAGGCAAGGCAGGGCAGGTAGATGAGAGAAGCAGATTCTCTGGTCTTTCACTGCGTGTGAGGCAGCCACTGCCCAAGGCTGGGCAAGGGATGGGAGCCCTGAGAGATTCTTGACGAGCAGAAATAGAGTCTTGCTGAGGATGAAAGTGCACAGGAGAGCTAAGAGAGGCTCCAGTGCTGACCATGACATTCTGCAAGAAGAGAAAATCTGTATGTAGTGGTTTATGAGGGAAAATCATGAGTTCACTTTTCGATGTCTATTACTTTTGAAATTAAGTGTCCAAATAGATATACCAGTGATGCAGTTGGATAATTTATTACAAGCCTGGAGTTCAAAAGGAGGTCCAAAAGGAGAATTTAAAAGGATGAGATTTGCTGATCCCCTCCCGAGTGTGTGGTGAGGGAGAAGAGAAGAGAAGCAGGAACTGAGCTCTGGAGCTCTCCAATAGGAAGTGTGATGGGAAAAGATGAGGAAGAAACAAAGGAAGCCGAAGCGGTAGCTCCAGTGAGATAGGCTGAGAATCAAGTGAATGTGCTGTCCTGGAAGCCAAGTGAAGAAAGTATACTACGAAGAAGGAAATGATGATTTGTGTCAAATGCTGCTAATAGGCCAATTAAAGTTGTAGTGAAAAATGATCATTTGTTCCAGCAATATGGAGATTATTGGTAACTTTAACAAAAGTGGTGTCAATAACGTGATCGAAAAAGGGGGAGAGAGCCTGACTGGGATATATTTAAAAGACAATGAGAGGAGAGAAATTGAAGACAGAGAGTATGGACAACTATTTTCAGATGTTTTGCTGAAAACTAGAGCAAAAAATAGGATGACAGCTGGCATTAGAAGAAAAGCAAGGACACACTTAACAGCATATTTCTATGCTGATGGTAATAATTTACCAGCATAACAATTGATGACACAGTCACAATTGATGACACATGATATAGTGAACTGCAACAGGAAAATCCCCAAGTACACAGCAAAGAGGGAATATAATACGCAAATGTATTTTTTAAAACATTATTAGAATCTCAGAAACATCTGTTTTGACATTAACCTTTCTTTCCTGCAATAGTTATTTTAAGCATGTTCTCATTTGTTCAGTGTTGCCAGGTTATTATAAAGTATATTAGACTTTATGAAAAACATTTTTTTAAATATTAGTTTTTTTCATTTGTTTCATTAATTTATATTTTGTATTTATAACTTTCCCTTTATCTTCTTTAGGTTTATTATGCTGTTTTTTTCTCAAAAGCCCTCAGAATGCATGCTTAGCCCATTAAATGTTAGCCATTTGAGTATTGAAAGCGATGTTCCCCATTTCTGTGTGGTTACCTGTAATATACCATCAGCGGCGCTTCTCGGTGTCTTTACTTATTATTAATTCACTTGTCTGAAGTTCCTTTCACTCTCCTTTCTAGTCCTAAGTTTCACTTTGCAAATCATTTTTTATTCATAGCCACGTAAAATATAGTTTATTTTGAAAAGTCTTTCATATAATTTTCACTTACTCTAGGATTATAATTTTCCTGTTTGTCTCTTTGAATAAAACTTTCAGATTTGTCAACACTCATTTAGCAGTAGCTCCTGTTGATAGAATTCCATCCATCTCTTTTGACCTAGTGAGCAAATATAATAATAAATGCTGCTGAAATTCAATCCTGTCTGATCTAACTGCCTGCATATAAATTTCCAGATCCCACAAAGGCATCTCATTGAGGTCACATTCTGTTGTATCCTTATTTTGTACCTTGAGATGCCTTGGTGAGGCATGGAAATTTATATGTAGGCAGTTTGATCTGACAGGATTGAATTTCAGCAGCATCCATTATTACATCCACTTACTAGATCAAAAAACATGGATGGAATCTTATCAACAGGAGCTACTGCTAAATGAGTCTTTTTTCTATTTTCCCTATTATAATCCTAGTGAAGCTGTAAATATTAGGTTCCTGAACCCACAGGACTGATTCTAGGATCTCGTCTGGCCAGGGATATAGCGTTCTAATCTGCAGAAACTTATAGTAATCAGCTACCAACTTACCTGGGGATAAAAGAATTGAAAAAAGAAGGAGAATAAGGAGGAGCAAATGGAGTCTCATGGCTGAAGGGCCAGCATCAATGTGGGTTGAGCCTGGAGTCTCTGGACATCGTGGGTCTGGGCCTTTTTATGATGCTGTCTGAGTCTGTGGTTCTTGGTTAGTAGAGCCTAACGAAAAGAGAATAACTAAATCTCCCACAAGAAACTTCCAGGGACACACAAGTATATAAATGTTGTGATACCTCAATGGATGAGAAAGCAGGTGAATGCTATTTATTTCCAAAAGACTCAGGATGTCTTATTGTCACCTGCTTTCTTTATTATGTTCGACATGCACATGCGATAATCATTGCTCTTACTTTAAGTATAAAGTATTGTTTGCCAGGCAATATAGTAGGAACTGAAGTAAAATTGTTATACAAAAACTGTACATAATTAGTGGATATACTTTGGCAAATTTGCACATCTATATTACTTTTATTACCACAACCAATATCCAAGTCATAATATATCCGTCACCTCCAAATGTTTCCTACGTCCCTTTATTGTTGTTGTAGTTGTCGTTGTCAGAACCCCTAAGATCGACCCTCTTAACAAATTGTTAAATACAAAATACCTCATTATTAACTACAGGTACTATGTTTTGGAGCCTATCTCTGTAATTGACTCATTTTGCATAGCTTTAACCCTTGAACAATAAGTCCCCGTATTGCTCTTTCCCACTCAATAAAATACCAAACTCTTTTAAAGCACATTCTATATAATCCACTTTATGATGTTTTTTCTAACATTCTTTTGTCTGCTCCCCCTCAGTAAAGGGAACTACTAATATAACAATTACCTATTTTGGAGTTTTGTGTCTCTTACATATATTCCTGCATGAACCCATTTAACACCTCATCTCCCATTATCTTAATATGAAGTAAAATAAAACTTGAAATGATTTTAAAAATGAAATCACAGAAGGGCTTTGTAAAAGTATGATGTACCATTGCTTATTTGTAAGAATTCAAGTTACATTAGGGGTTTTAAAAAATCTTTTGTTTTTATTTGTTCTTTGCTTGTAAACCTTGTGTCTTGCATATTGTGGGCACAGTGTCTTTCCCAGCCCTTTTCTTTGGGAAGATAAGTTAGAGTTACAATGAACATCAAAGCCTATCTTGTCTAGTAACTTACCTTACAGATGAGGAAATGAGCTGAGGGGAAGGAAGAAACTTGCCCAAGATCATCCAGCGATCAAGTGAGGAAGGTGATGGGGACAGCACTGATGCTTGGTATTCTGAGCCTCATTCTATTTTCCACTCTTGCCCCTTTGTTTCCTCCTCTCTTCCCCAGACTTCTAAAGAAAACTTTGCAGTTCTGCTGCAATGTCTACCTAAGGACATCCTGAGGAGACCCCACTTTTCATTAGACTGCTTTTTTAAGCACTGGCCTGCATTTTCTTCTTCAGTCTTCTTGCATCCCATTTTTGGCTATAAGGAATGCTTCTGCTGTGCTGTTCTATCCAATTAGTTTTTTTCTATTTTCATTGAGTGAAAATTAAAACAACAAAAAACATTAGTTTATCTAAATTTGGAAGTTTTAAAACTTGATTAAAATTTCCTGGGGATATGGATATAAGACATATATTTTAAAATATTTTTCACTTTCAAAATTAAAAATCAAACCCATATATTTAGCCAGGGTGACTACTTGATAACTACTAATCAGATGGGTCTTCAGTAATGCCACAAGGTTAATACTCTTATGAATCAATTCCCTGGTGTTTTGTGCTACTGAGTTGATACAATTGGATATGGTATCACACTTAACCAGGATTTGAGGAGTCACACAAAGGAACTACACAACAGAACCATAGGGTGGGATGCTTGGGAAAACCAAGATGTAAAACACAGCCTTGACTCTGACATTTACCCCGCTGTTGGGAAAAGTACTTCAATTCCCAGGGCCTTAATATTTTCCTGTATAAAACCGGAAAAATAGAGCCATCTTTAAGGTTTTGTCAAATCTTGTTGCTGAGTGATTTTATAGTGTCTGCAGCTATCCTCTCTGCTAATCATAACAAGGCTAACTAACTGTTCTTTTGTTGAGTTAAAGATATTTTTGCATTTGTTTACAAATACTTATTCTTCCCTTCACCAAAAAGGAAACATTTTAAACATAATTTATAAGATGTTCAGAGTCTCTTACATATCAACTCTTCACAATGTAACAGAGTAGCTTAATCCCGTCCCTAAGAGTATAGATTCAGATTAGCCTGTATGTAATTAACCTCCAAACTTATGTGGAGTGTGGGATAAATAATACATTTCAAACACATGAAAAGTCACGTGCACACACACACACACACACGCACACACACACACAGTATTACCAAGGCAGAGGTGCAGATGAAAATATTAGATAGACAGCTCAAAACTCTTAGTACTAAAATGATACTAATAATAACTTTCCTTCCAAAGTCACCACCGACAATCAGATCTCTTAAGGGTTGGTGCCTTAGGTTTTTGAACTTTGTGTAACTTTTGGCTTTCTTATTTGGTTGTATGCTATTTATCTCACAGAAAGAAACTTCTTCTTCATCGTATGCCAGTGCTGTATTGTAGGGGCTTGTGGACGTTTTCCTGGTCTATAGCAATCCAGGTTACTGGCCTCTGGCTTCTTAGGAGCAACATGCTTTTGTTCTTTGCTTGCTTCCTTGTAAGGGCCCGACATACAGTGGGTGCTTAACAAATATTTGATCAACTCAACTCATTTTCCACCTCCGTTCTCTCCCACTTCAATCTCTCCCTTTTACTTCTTCCAGATTAGTTTTCCTACAGCAAAATGGGAATTGTCCAAAAACTGCCCTTCATCTTTACAACTTGAAGGATTCATTACCCTAAGCAGTCCTTCGAAATTGACTATCACAGACAGATAAAAAGTCTGGGTTCACCAAGAATAGGCACGTGTGCCATTATATTTTCTGTTGAAAGCTTTGGAAAGTGTCTTTTAGCAAACAACATAAAGCATAGAGTTTGACCATTCCTGACAATGTAAAAGGATCATCCACATTCTCACATGTCCATGGCTACTTTCCCACTCCTTCCCCAACCTTGAAATCCTGAATTCAAAAGAAAACATTAGAAGATAGTATGCCTCATGTAAGGCAACGGGTTGCTTCATCTTTCTTGCCTATACACATTCAAGAGCTCCAGAAAAATTTCTGAGCTACTTAGGATGCCTGATCCTCTTCTTGGGTAAAAGCAACAAGTCTTACATGTAGTCACCAAAATCATGTCTGTTCAAAGGGTCTTATACCTGTGATTCATGATTGCATGCTAAATGTAGAAGGATATGCTCTGTTGCAGGGCCATGTGTGGTCATTGTGTTTAAGTTCTACTTTGGAGGACTAGTTGCTGAGAAGGAAGAGGGAATGATAATGTTAGAAATTGGAATAAAACTTAAGGGGAAAAATCAAGTACAAGAGACCAACAGTACTGAGAGGCAATAGGTTGAGGATTTCTTCGATTATTGTAATATTTTCAAGGAGACCCCCACAAATCCTTCCTGGCTGACCCCAACATAGCTTTGGCATAGCCTTTATGCCAAATGTCTTAGGCTAACTAACCTTTCCTAAAGAAAATAGAGGAGTTATAGAGACCAATATTTAGTCGAATAATGCCTGATTATCTTGCTTTTGAGGTCTAGTAACTGCTAGTAAACTTGCCTAATGAATTCACATTTAGAGGTAGAGTAACAAGGGTTTCAAGCACTTGAAACACCACTGAATTCATTTCACGTGAGAGTTCTTATGGAGAGCTAATGAACTATGAGGTTGCAGGTCTCTTGGCCAATAAGTCTTCCAGATTTTCTGTGACTCCCTTTTCTGGTCATAGGTGATTTTGCTTTTGCTTCGAGTATTATAGCACCATAAGGTGTCAGACACTCCACTCTTACCAAGGCTTACACAAAGTTTATCTTGTTATTTAGTAGAGTTTGGACCATTAAAAAAAGAGAGAGAGAGAATGATAAAGAGGAGGACAGCAATCCTCACTGCTGAAGGAAGAGGAAAGCTTGGCTTTATTTCCGGTAGGCAGAAAAAACTTCTGTCTGTGGCTGTCTAGTACCAGTGGAATGTCTTTGGTTGTATAATAAGTGTCCTTCCATACCATTTTAGGCATATTCACAGACAGAGATGTACTATGCACGCAAAATCACCTTCATGGGATGACTGAAAGTCCATGTTTGATTGGACACTAAGTTCATTAGAAAGATGTGGGTGCACAATTTTGACCAGAAAACCTTGTTAAATGGGAACATAAGCTACAAATATTTTGGCCAAAGATTTAGGTTTATGAACAACCAACCATTTATATTAAGTTACAATTAATTAGGCCATGTGGAGAAACAGTTTTGTTTAGTTAGTGATTAGACATTTTGTTTGTGAACACTTCCCAGACTGTACTAGCCCTGCTAATCCCTGTTTTGCTCCTGGTCTGAACCGCCACAGTGCCTTGTTTATGGTACAGTGCCTACTGCTTGTATGCTAGATTAGTGAATGTATATTTGCCTCCTCTACTACTGTGTGAGCTTCTTGTTTGCCAGGACAGGGCTATATTCCTCAGAGCTGAGGAGAGAGTTGAATCATGTGGTCATTTATTCTCAAATCCTCTTCAACAAGTGAAGCGAAACAGGACAGTGAAAGGCCACTGCACATGGAAGCAGGAGGTCCGGATTTGAGTTCTGAATCTCTAGACCTATTACTAACTGGCGGTATGGAGAGAGTCAGGAACATTTTCTTCCTGAAGTCTTGATAGCACCTATGTAGGTCCAGATCTGTTGGATCTAGATAAGGGGATTCTCAATAATTACTGTGCATAAAATCAACTGAAAGTTATTTTGCAATGCAGATTCCTAGCCCCATTCTATGAAATGTTGGCTGTTTTATAAATTGATACATAATTTTAATTAGACAATGTAAATTTCCTTACTTGCACCAGCATACAAAAATATTGAATAATATTAGCAGCAGAATCTTTCAACAAAATAACTATGTATAGCTCTTAAACCACTTTGTTTCATGGCTTTTTATTTTCTTTTATTTATCACCATTGTTTTATTTATGAACATTGTTTCTGCTCATAAGGAGTATGTATTCTCTACATGTTTATAAAATTAATGCCTAAATGAAGTTGCTTAAACAAGGCAGAAGTTGATTTCTTTTTCACTTAAAATTCACCTGTAGTTACACCATTCAGTGCTAGTGCAGATACTTTCTAATGTCATTAGGGATGTATTGTGTGACGCTGAGGTTTAGAGTATGAATGATCTCATCACACACATAATGAACATAATACCCAATAGACAGTTTTTAAGGCCTTGTACTCAACCCTCCCTCCTCCCTCTAAGAATCTCCAGTGTCTCTTGTATCCATGTAAGTGAGAATTAAACAGTGTATAACCCAATGTTTAGCTCTGACTTATAACGGAGAATATGTAGTATTTGGTTTTCTGTTCCACACTGGGCTAATTTTTGTATTGTTGGTAAAGACGGAGTAGCTTCAGCATGTTGGCCAGGCTGGTCTCAAAGTCCTGAGCTCATGCGGTCCACCCACTTCACAAAGTGCTGGCATAACAGGCATGAGCCTCTGCACTTGGCTTTTCTAAATCTTTTTTAGCTTACATTAGGTTTGTCTGTTCTAGAATTTTGTGTACATTTATTTATATTATAGGACACTTTTTAGCTTAGCTTTCCCCACTCAGGGTGAGAAAGACTCTATTGATCCAAGATGTTGATTAATAGAGTGGATTATCCCCCATTATTGCGCAATATTGCTCTATAATATGCATATAATTTGTTTATTGATTTCCTTTCCATAGGCATTTGAGTTGTTCCCAGGTTTTAGCTATTGTTAATAGAACTCAAGGACATATTTTTAAAATAAAAATTTTCAATCCAAAATGTCCTTTCCTTTTGACTCTCCAATATTGTGTAAGGGTTACATTTTTGTTGTCATGAAAATGCAATGGCATTGAACAAGATGTGTTTCCAGAATTGAGATTCAGTATATGTGTGGTCTAGCTGTGTCCCTAGAATGTAGCCCTTATTCGTTTTCTTAAGCATTTTCCTATATAAATTGAAATCAAGTAGAAGATGCATTTTTCCACAGTAGGAGAAATAGAACAGTTTAGGACTTTGGAGATAGCAACTTGCTGCTTGCCTGTGCAACCCACCTCAAAAGATACAACTCCTCCAACTTTTGGTTTCTGGTGACTTGTCCAAACAATTAGATGTGAACTGACCTTATTCCCTTACAATACTACAAGTCGATCTTCTGCACCTGGCCAAATACAGTATAAAATTGATGGGCATACATTTCTTTTGGTTTCATGCTTTCTATTTAAAGCTATTCTCTTTGGGCACTATGGCTCATGCTTATAATCCCAGCA
>NW_022312662.1:2173-3399 GCF_002776525.5 Piliocolobus tephrosceles | reverse complement strand
GGGAGGCTGAAGCATGAGAATTGCTTGAAGCAGGAAGGTGGAGTTTGCAGTGAGCCAAGATCACACCAGTGCACTCCAGCCTGGGTGACAGAATGAGACTCTGTCTCAAAAAAAGAAACAAAAATAAATAAATAAATTAATTAATTAATTAATAAAACAAAATAACTACTGTTAATATTTGGTACTTGGGCCGGTAGCAGTAGCTCATGCCTGTAATCCCAGCACTTGAGCCCAGCCTGGGCAACATGGTGAAACCTCATCTCTACCAAAAAAGAACAAAAACAAAAAACAAAAAATTAACCAGGCTCATAACCCAGTCTTGAAATAAATAAATAGATAAAAATTTAAAAATAAAGTGAAATAAAGTAAATATTTGGTGCTTGTACTTAGTCCCACTTCTCTATTTTTGCTTTTGCTGCCTATGCTTTTAGTATCCGGTCTTATATTTAATTAATTTTGGGTTGGTCATTGTGGATGGTGTAAGAAAAGGGTACAATTTCATTCTTTTGCATGTGGAGATTGTTTTCCCAGGGCCATATGTTGAAGAGACCCTCTCGTCTCCATTGTGTGTTCTCCCCATTGTGTGTTTTCGGCACCCTCAGGGAAGATCAGTTGACTGTATATGTGTGGGTTTATTTCTGGTATCTCTATTCTGTTCCATTGCTGTATACATCTGTATTTATGCTGGTACCATATGTTTTAATTACTATATCTTTGTAATACATTTTGTTTTTTGTTTTGCTTGTGTGCGTGTTTTTTTTTTTTTTTTTTTGAGACGGAGTCTCACTCTGTGTAGTGGTGCAATCTCGGCTCACTGAAACCTCTGCCTCCTGGGTTCAAGTGATTCTCCTGTCCCAGCCTCCAAAGTGGCTGGGATTACAGGTGCCCACCACCATGCCCGGCTAATTTTTGTATTTTTAGTAGAAATGGGGTTTTCCATGTTGGCCAGGCTGATCTCAAGCACCTGACCTTAGGTAATCCGTCTGCCTTGGCCTGCCAAAGTGTTGGGATTATAGGCATGAGCCACCACACCCAGCCTGTAATGTATTTTGACATCAGGAAGTGTGATGCTTCAAGCTTTGTTTTTTACTGTTCTTTTTTTCAGGCAGCCCCCAAGCCAGAGAGACTCCCAGGTATGTTTTACTTTCTCAAAGTCATTTCTGGCAGAGGCCAAAGCGGGAGGATTGCTTGAGCCCAGGAGTTCAAAAACAGCTTTGGTAAAAGAG
>NW_022312662.1:0-2163 GCF_002776525.5 Piliocolobus tephrosceles | reverse complement strand
GTATGGACATTTACAAAATACTAAGTCTCCCAATCCATGGATATGCGATGAAATTACTTCAACACAATAAAGGTCATATGTGAAAAGCCCACAGCTAACATCATACTCAACAGTGAAAAACTGAACACTTTTCCTCTAAGACTGGGAAGAAAACACAGGTGCCCACTCTTGCCACTTCTTTTCAACACAGTACTGGAAGTCCTACCCAGAGGAATTAGGCAAGAAAAACAAATAAAAGACATCCAAATCAGAAAAGAAGTAAAATCATCTGTTTTCAGATGACACAATCTTACATAGGAAATCCTAAAGACGTCACACATAAAAATTGTTAGAACTAATACGTTCTGTAAAGTTACAGAACACACAATGAACACAAAATTGGTTGCATTTCTATACATTAACAATAAACTATATGATTTGTTTTTTCTAACACCAGCCGAGAGGGCACAAAAGAACCAGCGAGTAGGCAAGGGTAACAGCAAAACTGCACATTTATTTTGGTAACCTAAGGTGTGGGGGAGAAGTCTGTCGGCCTCCGGCAAAGGAGGCCGGCAGAGTCCCCCGGTGGGGCTCTCGGATGGACTTCCCACAGTCCCGACATCCTGACAGGAGTGGGGCTGTGAGAAGGCCACGTGGCTCACTGGCCAAGAGCGGCTTTTCTAGGAGTGGGAGGGCAATAGGCGGGGCACGGGCGTGTCGGGGGTGTTCCGCAGGTGCGACCAGGTAAATCTTGGTCTCTTCGAATTGACGTCACCTGGCGCATGCCCAGTTGATCTGCACCTTCCCAGGTCGCCGGCTGCATTTTCGCGCGTGCGGGAAGAGTTGGGGGGGGATGAAGAACCCGGAAGTGCACCATCTTGCCTCCGTTCGTCCAAACAGTCCAACCTTTTATTGATAATAGTGATAAAGGGGTGCCGTGGTCTGTCTGGCTACTTCCTGCTGTTAAGGGGCGTTGTTAAGGTCGGGGCCCATGGTTGGTATTTGGATGCACGGATGAAAAATAAAATAAGGCACAGTATTAGTATAGGAATGAGGAATGGAAGCATTTGTTGGAATATGGGAAAAACCCAGAAGGATAGTCCTGGCAAGGTTGGGGAGTATGAGATAGTTAAGAAAATTTAGTAAGTTTGAGGCGAGTGGGGGAAAGCCAAACTGATTTCCACTGATTGCTTTCGGTAGGGGCCCTTTTTAGCTGGGAATGAGGAACGAGTGCACAAAGTAGTTGTTGGCCAGGCAGCAATTAAGGAGTGGAGTTTTTGTGGAGTGGATGGCTTTCCACTTACTCCTACTACAGAGATATTGGATGGAAGGCTAGGTCCAGAGAAGGACGGCAAAACAGAATAGGTAGCCTCGCTATTGATTAAAAAATTGTCTTACCCGCTACCAGGAGAGTTACCCGCTGCTCGGCGAGGGTGATGGGGGTCCCCGAGTCTCAGCACCTTCAGTTGTCATCGTTGTCCAGATGTAGGAACTGGAAGGAGCTCCCAGGATCCTGGGAAAGGGGGTCACGTGGAGGCGCGGCACCTGTTCTAAGGATGGGGCAATCAGACTTCCAGTTTCCTCCCTGCTGGCAAGCAGGGCAGGGGGTTGCTGGTGGACAGCAGCAACTGTTGCTGGTTAGGACATTCACTGGCCTAATGTCCTGATGCCTTGCACTTATAGCAAGGCTGCGTTGAGGCTCGGGAACCTTGCGGACACCTGTTGGCATAGTGTCCTGCCTTGCCGCACTTATAGCAGGCAGGCTCCTTTTGTAGCCTTGGAGTCTGCGGAGTATGTGCTCTCTGGCCTGGGGTTACGACTGGGCTGTACAGCCGCTGCTAGGAGCTGTGCCTTCTGTTCAAGGTGAGCCTGCCATCTCCTCTCTGGAGCTATAGACCTTAAAGGCTAATTTAACTAGGTCTTGTATTGGTGTCTGAGGACCATCCTCTACCTTTTGAAGTTTTTACGAATGTCAGGAGCTGATTGAGAAATGAAATAAGATGCCAAAATGGTGGCCCCTGTGGGGGAGGCCGGATCTAACCGGGTATACTGGGTTAGAACCTCAGTCAGTTTAGGGTAGAGGTTAGGATAACCTGGAGGTCATGCCAAGTTAAGTCATAGGCCTGACAAAGGTATCTAAATTCCTTTATGTATATGGTAGGATTAGCTGAGAAATCACCTAAA
>NW_022312661.1:6746-7213 GCF_002776525.5 Piliocolobus tephrosceles | reverse complement strand
TGTTCTCTGAGGATACTTGCTTTTTCACAATGGGCCCGAATTGGCTCTCAAATATGACTGTGCAGGTTCCACGAAAAGAGAGGTAGCAAACTGCTTCCTGAGGAATAAATTTTAACTCTGTAAGATGAATTCAGAGATAACGAAGAAATTTCTCAGAAAGCTTCTCTCTCGTTTTGAACTGATGATATTTCCTTTATCAGCGTAGGCCTCAAAGCCATCCAAAGTAACCTTTCTTAGGTTCCTCAAAGACAGTGTTAATGGCCTGCTCCATGAAACATAAGTGTAACTCTGTGAGATGAATTCACACATCAACAAGAAGTTTCTAAGGAAGCTTCCTTCTATTTTTCATAGGAGGATATTTTCTTTGTCACCATTAGCTTCACTGCGCTAAAGAATATCCCATTGCAGATTTCCAGAAAGCTGTGTTGCCAAACAATTGGCTGAAGAGAAACGTGAAACTCTGTGAG
>NW_022312661.1:0-6646 GCF_002776525.5 Piliocolobus tephrosceles | reverse complement strand
AGTGTCTGTCTGAGGATATTTCCTTTTTCACCATAGCCCTCAATGAGCTCCCAATTATCACATTGCAGAATCCACGACAAGACATTTACAAAACTGTTCCACGAAGGGAAGGGTGGAATTCTGTGTGATGAACCCACACATCAGAATGCAATCTCTCAGAAAGCTGTTCTCTAGTTGTTCTCTGAGGATACTTGCTTTTTCACAATGGGCCCGAATAGGCTCCGAAATATGACTGGGCAGGTTCCACGAAAAGAGGGTTAGCAAAGTACTTCGTGAGGAATAAGTTGTAGCTCTGTGAGATGAATTCAGAGATCACAAAGAAATTTCTCAGAAAGCTTCTCTCTCGTATTGAACTGATATTTCCTTTATCAGCGTAGGCCTCAAAACCATCCAAAGTAACCTTTCTTAGGTTCTTCAAAGACAGTGTTAAAGGCCTGCTCCATGAAAATAAGTGTAACTCTATGAGATGAATTCACACATCAACAAGAAGTTTCTAAGGAATCTTCTTCCAGTTTTCATATTAGGATATTTCCTTTGTCAACATTAGTTCACTGCGCTAAGAAATATCCCATTGCAGATTTCCAGAAAACTGTTGGCAAACTGTTGGCTGAAGAGAAACTTGTAACTCTGTGAATTGCATTCACACATTGCAATGCAGTTTCTCAGAAGGCTTCTTTCCAGTGTCTGTCTGAGGATATATCCTTTTTCACCACAGCCCTCAATGAGCTCCCAAGTATGACATTGCAGTATCCACGACAAGACTCTTAGCAAACTGTTCCAAGAAGGGAAGGGTGGAACTCTGTGTGATGAAGCCACACATCAGAAAGCAATCTCTCAGAAAGCTATTCTCTAGTTGTTCTCTGAGGATACTTGCTTTTTCACAAAGGGCCGGAATTGGCTCCCAAATATCACTGTGCAGTTTCCATGAAATAGGGTTCGCAAACTGCATCCTGAGGAATAATTTGTACCACTGTGAGATGAATTCAGAGACCACAGAGAAATTTCGCAGAATGCTTCTCTTTCATTTTGAACTGATGATATTTCCTTTATCAGCATAGGACTCAAAGCCATCCAAGTAACCTTTCTTAGGTTCTTCAAAAATAGTGTTAATGGCCTGCTCCATGAAACGTAAGTGTGATTCTGTGAGATGAATTCACACATCAACAAGAAGTTTCCAAGAAAGCTTCCTTCTAGTTTTCAAAGGAGGATATTTCCTTTGTCACCATTAGCTTCACTGCGCTAATAAATATCCCATTGTAGATTTCCAGAAAACTGTGTTGGCAAACTGTTGGCTGAAGAGAAACGTGTAACTCTGTGAGTTGCATTCACACATCGCAATGCAGTTTCTCAGAAGGCTTCTTTCCAGTGTCTGTCTGAGGATATATCCATTTTCACCATAGGCCTCAAGGAGCTCCCAAATATCACATTGCAGAATCCACGACAAGAATCTTAGCAAACTGTTCCAAGGGGGAAAGATGGAACTCTGTGTGATGAAGCCACACATCAGAAAGCAATCTCTCAGAAAGCTATTTTCTAGTTGTTCTCTGAGGATACTTGCCTTTTCACAATGGGCCCGAATTGGTCCCAAATATCACTGTGCAGGCTCCACGAAAAGAGGGTTACGAAACTGCTTCCTGAGGAATAAGTTGTAACCCTGTGAGATGAATTCAGAGATCTTGAAGAAATTTTTCAGAAAGCTTCTCTCTCGTTTTGAACTGATGATATTACCTTTATCAGCATAGGCCTCAAGGCCCTCCAAAGTAAACTTTCTTAGGTTCTTCAAAGACAGCGTTAATGGCCTGCTCAAAGAAACATAAGTGTAACTCTGTCCGATGAATTCACACATCAACAAGAAGTTTCTACGGAAGCTTCCTTCTAGTTTTCAAAGGAGGATATTTCCTTTGTCACCATTAGCTTCACTGCGCTAAGAAATATCCCATTGCAGATTTCCAGAAAACTGTGTTGGCAAACAATTGGCTGAAGAGAAACGTGAAATTCTGTGAGTTGCATTCACACATCGCAATGCAGTTTCTCAGAAGGCTTCTTTCCAGTGTCTGTCTGAGGATATATCCTTTTTCACCATAGCCCTCAATGACCTCCCAAATATCAAATTGGAGAATCCACGACAAGACTTTTAGCAAACTGTTCCAAGAAGGGCAGGGTGGAACTCTGTGTGATGAAGCCACACATCAGAAAGCAATCTCTCAGAAAGCTATTCTCTAGTTGTTCTCTGAGGATACTTGCTTTTTCACAATTGCCCCGAATTGGCTCCCTAATATGACTGTGCAGGTTCCAAGAAAAGAGGGTTAGCAAACTGCTTCCTGAGGAATATGTTGTAACTCTGTGAGATGAATTCACAGATCACAAAGAAATTTCTCAGAAAGCTTCTCTGTCGTATTGAACTGATGATATTTCCTTTATCAGCGTAGGCCTCAAAGCCATCCAAAGTAACTTTTCTTAGGTTCTTCAAAGACAGTGTTAATGGCCTGCTCCATGAAACGTAAGTGTAAATCTGTGAGATGAATTCACACATCAACAAGAAGTTTCTAAGGAAACTTCCTTCCAGTTTTCAAAGGAGGATATTACCTTTGTCACCATTAGCTTCACTGCGCTAAGAAATACCCCATTGCAGATTTCCAGAAAACTGTGTTGGCAAACTATTGGCTGAAGAGAAACGTGAAACTCTGAGAGTTGCATTCACACATCGCAATGCTGTTTCTCAGAAGGCTTATTTCCAGTGTATGTCAGAGGATATTTCCTTTTTCACCATAGCCCTCAATGAGCTCCCAAATATCACATTACAGAATCCACGACTAGACTTTTAGCAAACAGTTCCAAGAAGGGCAGGTTGGAACTGTGTGTGATGAATCCACACATCAGAAAGCAATCTCTCAGAAAGCTATTCTCTAGTTGTTCTCTGAGGATACTTGCTTTTTCACAATGGGTCAAAATTGGCTCCCAAATATGACTGGGCAGGTTCCACGAAAAGAGGGCTAGAAAACTGCTTTTTGAGGAATAAGTTGTAACTCATTGAGATGAATTCAGAGATCACGAAGAAATTTCTCAGAAAGCCTTCTCTCTCGTTTTGAACTGTTGATATTTCCTTTATCAGCGTAGGCCTCAAAGCCATCCAGAGTAACCTTTCTTAGGTTCTTCAAAGACAGTGTTAATGGCCTGCTCCATGAAACATAAGTGTAACTCTGTGAGATGAATTCACACATCAACAAGAAGTTTCTAAGGAAGCTTCCTTCTAGTTTTCATAGGAGGATATTTCCTTTGTCACCATTAGCTTCACTGCGCTAAGAAATATCCCATTGCAGATTTTCAGAAAACTGTGTTGGCAAACTGTTGGCTGTAGAGAAACGTGTAACTCTGTGGGTTGCATTCACACATAACAATGCGGTTTCTCAGAAGGCTTCTTTCCAGTGTCTGTCTGAGGAAATATCCTTTTCCTCCATCGCCCTCAATGTGCTCCCAAATATCACATTGCAGAATCCACGACAAGACTCTTAGCAAACTGTTCCAAGAAGGGCAGGGTGGAACTCTGTGTGGTGAAGCCAAACAACAGAAAGCAATCTCTCAGATAGCTATTCTCTAGGTGTTCTCTGAGGATACTTGCTTTATCACAATGGGACCGAATTGGCTCTTAAATATGATTGTGCAGGTTCCACGAAAAGAGAGCTAGCAAACTGTTTCCAGAGGAATAATTTTTAACTCTGTGAGATGAATTCACAGATCACGAAGGAATTTCTCAGAAAGCTTCTCTGTCGTTTTGAACTGATGATGTTTCCTTTATCAGCCTAGGCCTCAAAGCCATCCAAAGTAACCTTTCTTAAGTTCTTGAAAGACAGTGTTAATGACCTGCTCCATGAAACATAAGTGTAACTCTGTGAGATGAATTCTCAATCAACAAGAAGTTTCTAAGGAAGCTTCCTTCTAGTTTTCATAGGAGGATATTTCCTTTGTCACCATTAGCTTCACTGCGCTAAGAAATATCCCATTGCAGATTTCCAGAAAACTGTGTGGGCAAACTCTTGGCTGAAGGGAAACGTGTAACTCTGTGAGTTGCATTCACACGTCGCAATGCAGTTTCTCGGAAGGCTTTGTTCCAGTGTCTGTCTGTGGAAATATCCTTTTTCACCATAGCCCTCAATGAGCTCCCAAATATCACATAGCAGAATCCACGAGAAGACGCTTGGCAAACTGTTCCAAGAAGGGCATGGTGGAACTCTGTGTGATGAAGCCACACATCACAAAGCAATCTCTCAGAAAGCTATTTTCTAGTTGTTCTCTGAGGATACTTGCTTTTTCACAATGGGCCCGAATTGGCTGTGAAATATGACTGTGCAGATTCCACGAAAAGAGAGTTAACAAACTGCTTCCTGAGGAATAATTTTTAACACTGTGAGATGAATTCAGAAATCACGAAGAAATTTCTCAGAAAGCTTCTCTCTCGTTTTGAACTGATGATATTTCCTTTATCAACGTAGGCCTCAAAGCCATCCAAAGTAACCTTTCTTAGGTTCTTCAAAGACAGTGTTAATGGCCTGCTCCATGAAACATAAGTGTAACTCTGTGAGATGAATTCACACATCAACAAGAATTTTCTAACGAAACATCCTTCGTTTTCATAGGAGGATATTTCCTTTGTCACAATTAGCTTCACCGCACTAAGAAATATCCCATTGCAGATTTCCAGAAAACTGTGTTGGCAAACTGTTGGCTGTAGAGAAACGTGTAAATCTGTGAGTTGCATTCACACATCACAATGCCGTTTCTCAGAAGGCTTCTTCCCAGTGTCTGTCTGAGGATATATCCTTTTTCACCATAGCCCTCAATGAGCTCCCAAATATCACATTGCAGAATCCACGACAAGACTTTTAGCAAACTGTTCCAAGAAGGGCAGGGTAGATCTTTGTGTGATGAAGCGACACATCAGAAAGCAATCTCTCAGAAAGCTATTCTCTAGTTGTTCTCTGAGGATACTCGCTTTTTCCCAATGGGCCCGAATTGGCTCCCAAATATGACTGTGCAGGTTCCACGAAAAGAGGGCTAGAAAACTGCTTTCTGCGGAATAAGTTGTAACTCATTGAGATGTATTCAGAGACAATGAAGAAATTTCTCAGAAAGCTTCTCTCTCGTTTTGAACTGATGATATTTCCTTTATCAGCGTATAGGCCTCAAAGAAATCCAATGTAACCTTTCTTTGATTCTTCAAAGACAGTGTTAATGGCCTGCTCCATGAAACATAAGTGTAACTCTGTGAGATGAATTCACACATCAACAAGAAGTTTGTAAGGAAGCTTCCTTCTAGTTTTCATAGGAGTATATTTCCTTTGTCTCCATTAGCTTCACTGCGCTAAGAAATATCCCATTGTAGATTTCCAGAAAACTGTGTTGGCGAACTATTGGCTGAAGAGAAACGTGAAACTCTCTGAGTTGCATTCACACATCGCAATGCAGTTTCTCAGAATGCTTATTTCCAGTGTCTGTCTGAGGATATATCCTTTTTCACCATAGCCCTCAATGAGCTCCGAAATATCACATTGCAGAATCCATGACAAGACTTTTAGCAAACTGTTCCAAGAAGGGCAGGTTGGAACTATGTGTGATGAAGCCACACATCAGAAAGCAATCTCTCAGAAAGCTATTCTCTAGTTGTGCTCTGGGGATACTTGCTTTTTCACAATGCGCCCGAATTGGCTCCCAAATATCACTGTGCAGGTTCCACGAAAAGAGGGTTAGCAAACTGCTTCCTGAGGAATAAGTTGTAACTCTATGAGATGAATTCAGAGATCACAAAGAAATTTCTCAGAAAGCTTCTCTCTCTTTTTGAACTGATCATATTTCCTTTATCAGAGTAGGCCTCAAAGCCATCCAAATTAACCCTTCATAGGTTCTTCCAAAAGAGTGTTAATGGCCTGCTCCATGAAACATAATTGTAACTCTGTGAGAAGAATTCACACATCAACAAGAATTTTCTTAGGAAGCTTCCTTCTCGTTTCCATAGGAGGAAATTTCCTTTGTCACCATTAGCTTCCCTGCGCTAAGAAATATCCCATTGCAGATATCCAGGAAACTATGTTGGCAAACTCTTGGCTGAAGAGAAACGTGTAAGTCTGTGAGTTGCATTTACACATCGCAAGGCAGTTTTTCAGAAGGCTTCTTTCCAGTGTCTGTCGGAGGATATATCCTTTTTCTCCATAGGCCTCAAAGATCTCCCAAATATCACATTGCAGAATCCACGACAAGACTGTTAGCAAACTGATCCAGGAAGGCAAGGGTGGAACTCTGTGTTATGAAGCCACACATCAGAAAGCAATCTCACAGAAAGCTATTCTCTAGTTGTTCTCTGAGGATACTTGCTTTTTCACAATGGGACAGAAATGGCTCCCAAATATGACTGTGCAGGCTCCAGGAAAAGAGGGTTAACAAACTGCTTCCTGAGGAATAAGTTGTAACATTGTGTGATGAATGCAGAGATCCCAAAGAAATTTCTCAGAAAGCTTCTCTCTCGTTTTGAACTTGATATTTCCGTTATCAGCGTAGGCCTCGGAGCCATCCAAAGTAACGATTCTTAGGTTCTTCAAAGACAGTTGTAATGGCCTGCTCCATGAAACATAAGTGTAACTCTCTGAGATTAATT
>NW_022312660.1:0-4684 GCF_002776525.5 Piliocolobus tephrosceles | reverse complement strand
AAGCTAGGCAAAGAGTGGCATGTTACTTCCTTATAATATTTTTAATTAGAATAGTAATATTTTCTCTTTAATGCAAAGAATAAAGAAATTCTTAAATAATACATATCCCAAGCCCCACTATCCAGAGACACTCACGATGCTAGAGTTTTTAATGTATCCTTCAAGAGATTTCTGTATAAATGGAAGGCTGAGATGTATATGCTGTTTTTTGTGGTCTCTTCCACCAAAACTTCCTCAAAGGTATTAAGAGCACAACTCTTGAAAACATGTTCACACAGAAACGTGTACACAAACGTTCTTAGCAGCATCATTCATTATAGCCAAGAAGAGGAAACAACCCAAATGTTCACCGACTGATGCGTGAATAAACAAAACATGCTTCACCCACACAACGCGACATTCACACATGAGGAACGCCACACCGTGGTGAACACTGGAAACAGCACGTTCAGTGAAAGAAGCTGGTCATAAATGACTCCATTCATGGAAATGTGCAGAATAGGCAAATTCGTAGAAATAGAAAGTAGATGAGCGGTTGGTTGCTTAGGTCTGGAAGGGATGGGGAGCTTAGTGGGATGACCTCTGATAGGTATGGGAAGTCCTTTCAGGATGCTAAAAATATTCTGCAATTGACTGGATAATGGGTTCCCAGCTTTGTGAATATAGTAACAACCACTGAATTGTACACTTCAGTGGTGAATTGTTTGAAATGCAAATGATGTCTCACCAAAGCTCTTATTAAGAAATAAATGAGTTGATGGCAGACAGCTATCAGGATTATGAGGGTGGCATTGCAGGGAAGGGGCTGTGTGTGTGGAAGGGCCAGCACTGCACAGGACGCCCGCCGTGAAAGTGTCCTCTGATGAAAAAGTAGGAATTGTGGCCTGAGTAATCAATGAGAAGCTGGCTGTCCTGAACTTGCAGCTAGTAAAAAAGTCATGAGGCAGGAATAAACTTGGTTTTCCCATTACGGTATTTTGGCTGCTGCATAAGAGAATTGGCTGGGAGAAGCACCATTCACAAACACTTACTGTCAACAAGCAAGAAGCATGAAGCACTTACGGTCAAATAAGAGGGACAGGACACCCATTAAGGGGGTAGCAGAGAGACAGTGGCAAGTGGGCAGATGCATGATACACTTGGGAGGTGACACTGACAGAACATGTCTCTGGGGACATGCAAGGAGAACTAGGAAAAAGCATAGGTCATATCGGAGCATGTCAAAAACAGTGACAGAAGCAAATAGATAACCTAAATTGAGGAACGCTGATTTGAGCATTCTCAGACATGGATTATTGATGGAAAAGCCAAACTCTGTAAAATATTTGAAAGAGGTTTCCTGTGAGTGAATGAGTGACCGTGGCCTGGGGAAACAGTCTCAGAGGTCCTGAGGAAGCGTTCCCGAGGCAGTCAGGTTATAGTTTGGTTGTATACCCTTTAAGGAGGAAAGAGTTCTAGGCAAAGACACAAATCAACACATGGAAGGTGTACACTGGTGTGACCCGAATAGGTGGGACATCTTGAAGCAGGAGTTTACAGGTTATACATGAATTCAGAAATTCTCTAATTTGCAGTTGGTTAAAGGAGAAAGCTCTGTCTAAAATGTGATGTCAGCAGAAAGTCATGTTTTAAGTTAAGGATGCTATGTAGCAAGGTTGATGGCCTGCAGGCCTGACTAAACCCTCGCCTGGCATGGCCTTAGGTCTTGTTTACAATTTGGTCTTTTATTGGCACAGAATCTGCCTTGTCAGTCTTAGGATGTCTAATGTTAATGTTGGAGAGTTGCACCTAAACTCCAAAAGGGAGGGTGTGCAAAAAGGCTTGGGGTCCCCTTGGCCAAGAGGGGGTCCGTTCAGTCAATGCGGGCGGTTAGGATTTTATTTTTAGTTTATAGGATGGATCAGATTGTTTTTCTTTTGTCCTTACAAATAATGCTGAAGCCAGGCATAATGGCTCACTTCTGTAATCCCAACACTTTGAGGGTTGAGGTGGGAGGATCATGTGAGCCCAGGAATTCAAGACCAGCCTGGGCAATATAGGGGGACCTCATCGCTACAAAAAATAAAAAAATAAAGATTACCTGGACATAGGAGCCTACTCATGTGGTCCCAGCTGCTCAGAAGGCTGAGGCAGGAGGATCACTGGAGCCCAGGATTTCAAGGCTGCAGTGAGCCATCATTGTGCCACTGCACTCTGGCCTAGGCAACAGAAATTGTAGGATTTGCGTATAACCTACACACATCCTCCACATGCTTTAAATCAGGGGTGTCCAATCTTTTGGTTTTCCTGGGCCACATTGGAAGAAGAATTGTCTTGGGTCACCCGTAAAATACAATAATACTAACGATAGCTGATGAATTTTTTAAAAATCGCAAAAAAAAAAAAAAAAAAAAAAAAAAGAAAATCTCCTGTTTTAAGAAAGTTTACAAATTTGTGTTGGAGGGTAGGCCACAGGTTGGACAAGGTTGATTTAAATCACCTCTAGATTACTTATATCTAATACCATGTAAATACTATGTAAATAGTTGTTATATTGTATTATTTAGAAAATAACGGCAAGAAAAAAAGTCTGTATGTTTACTACAGATGCAACCGTTCTTTTCTTTCAAATGTTTTTGCATCAAGTTTGGCTGAATCCATGGATGCAGAACCCATGGATATGAAGGAGGGACTGTACTCTGTGTGGATTGCTATGTGGGAATGGGAAAAACACTTTGGTTTGGCTTTCCATTGCACCTCTGTCATTTCTGGTGATGTTTTATCTTTGCAAATTAGTTAGGAGAAAAGTTGTCTTATTTGAAAATATATTCAAGTGCTTAAAGATTTTTAAAATCTTTATTAGACTTATATTTTTCTAAGAATTGACTACTTACTGCTCTTGATAACAGTGTGAACATCAGCAAAGCAGTCAACTGATAAATCATGCAGTTCATGCATTGGAAAGGAGAGCTTTAATTCTTGTGGAGGAATGCAGCTCACAGGCTTGGAAGTGTAGCCTCTGGCTCTGCTAAAAGCAAGTGCTTCAAGGGAGGGGTAAAGAGAGTAGGAATTTATGTTGAGTGGGTTGGCAGAATGTACATATTCAATTAGCTATAGGAGGAGTAATGAATATTTATGAAAGGAACGTGAATGTGCCATTGAGTTTTATGCCTCTTCACGGGTCACGTGTTCATGTGTTAGCATGATCTGGGGGTGGAGTTTTTAGCCTCTGACATCAAAAGGTGCAGCAGGGCCACAAACCACTCACTGTGCATCCTCTGTGAGCCAGCCAAAACTGGCCCAGAGGCAGTGGTTCGTTTTAGGAAGGATGCACTGTGAAGCTGGTGACTGTCACTCCAAAACTGCAAAGAGGTAGGGTGAGTCCAGCCACAGCCTCAGATGATTGGCTAAAGATGATAAAGGAATGAGTCCCGTGTTTCTGGTTTGCCAGAGTTGGTTTCTGCTCACTCCTTAAGAAAGAGTTTGGTTAAAGATTCATATGGAAGGGACATGCTGAAGTATGTCTGACCTCCCATCCCATCAGGCCAGGAGTTCAGTTTTTAAGGTTTCTCTGGGGTCCCCTTGGCCAAGAGAGGGTTCTATCAGTCAGTTGGGGGAACTTATGATTTAATTTTTATACCTCAGGTCAATTTAATAGACCTTGCAGCTTTAAAATAAGCATTATCAGGTCTAAGAACTCAGTGTGTGAGCACCACTCAAGCATCACAGCCTGCTGCCAAGATGCTAAATGTTGTAAGAAAATTACAAGGAAGTAGGGCCCCAGACGGGCACCCCAGCTCTTTACCCCACTTCCTCCCTGCATTGGCCATGTGGCCACGTGATCCTCTATACCATGAACCTCTTCTCTGAAAACATGACTAAGCTACCGCAAAACCAGATTTGCTGAGCTCCCTCTCCTTGTTTTTCTCCCTCATGCCTCCATGTCTTGCTTCCCCGGGTCCCCACTTCCCCCTGCTTTTGAGTTGATCTTTTCCTAGCCCAAACTCGACACCCCTCATCTCATGGCCCTGTCACCCCCATGTCCCTTGTCACCTCACCCCCGTGCCTTATTTCCTCTGAGCTGGGTTTGTCCCTCGAACAGTGGCCCGTGGCCCCACCCCCTCACTGTTTCCTTGTCCTTCTCCCGCAAAACGTTGGACTCAGTTCTGGGGGGGACTCGATGCCCTGCTCCTCACCCAGACTCACTAGGGCCCTTTGACCTCCCCACGTCTCTCTTCCCAGGCCCCTCTTTAGTCCAGGCCTACCTGAGACCCCTGGACGCCACCCTGGCCCTATGCTCAGTGTCCCCCAGGGTCCCTGCTCTGAAGTCCCTGCTCCCCCGAGGCCTGGACACCTCCCCAGGCTCTGCTGTCGCTTGGCCTCGCTGCCCCAAGTCTTCGTAGCTCAGCACTCTCTGCGCCCCGCAACCCCAGCCATCCACCACTTCTCCGACCGCACCCCCGCCTCCCTGTCTGCCAGGCTGAGGAGTGCCCGAGGCTGCAGGTTGGAAACAGAACCGAATGCATGCCTTAACAGTTGTCCATTTAGCAGGAGGTTTTGAGCTTTGACTGCATACTGTAAGACTCAAGAACTGTACACAAACATACTGTTGGAAAATTTGTTTCAGGAATATCAAGTGAATAATAATGATTTTACTCTTTTGTTTCATTTTGTTTATGGCCCTTGGGCTCCCCATTGCCTTTGG
>NW_022312659.1:0-2211 GCF_002776525.5 Piliocolobus tephrosceles | reverse complement strand
CAAATATCCAGAAGCCAATTTAGGTAATCCATGCCTCCTTGGCAAGAGTGTATGGATAATACCTTTTCTTTGTGATAGTAAAACCTATCCATTTTCTTACCTTACCCACTATCAGGTTTTATGCATCTACAGATAAAGCAATGAACATACTGCATAGAAATCTTGAGCTCTTAATTAAAAGGTACACACAGAGTTAAATCTAAATCATTGGCTACAATGATCTAAAACACAGTTACATCTAAATCTTTTGTAACTATGATCTAAAACCACTTTAGTTACATCTTAGTATTAATCACAGGACAAAAACTCTTACATTACCTTTATTTTCAGAACTATAGCCAGTGTTGCTATCTTGTGCAGGCAACAAGTCCTCATAACCCCACAATACTATGTGTTTTCCCCCAAGTAAACAGGAGGCAGATCCAGACGCCCCTTCCAAAAGCAACAGCTTAGAGGAGAGAAGAAAAATAAGACACTTAGACCATTCATTTCAGTGAGAAGTGAATCTGCCACCCCAAAGGGCAGAAAACAAAATCTTAAAATTAATATTTTATATATTCATCATGTCATTGCAATATTTTTAAACAAAAAATTACAAAACCATGTTTTCAAAAATGTTACAATAAAACTATATCTGTGTGTAAAGTGTATAGATTTTATGTGTACATTTGTGTGTGTGAGAGAGGGGGTTATGAATTAGGAAGCATATGTACCAAAACATTAGAAATATTTGGGTGATGAGATTATGAATGATTTTGACTTTCTTCTTTACACTTTAATATATCATCATCTCAAAATATAAGCTATTGTATTTTTATTTATGTATTTATTTATCTACTTATTTAATGATACATTGTTTTACTCTGTCACCCAGGATGGAGAGTGCAGCTGCGCTCTCAGCTCACTGCAACCTCAGCCTCCCAGGCTCAAACAATCCTCCCACCTGAGCCTCCTGAGTAGCTGAGACCAAAGTTACGTTTTCCTCGGTTTAAAGTAACTTGCTATACTTATGTTGTTTAGCTTCATGGTAACCAGAAAACAAAAATCAATAAATACCCCAAACATGAAAAAGATTTAAAACACACACTACTACAAAAATATTACTTCACCACAAATAAAGACAGGAAGGCAGGCAAGGAGGAAAGAAAAGAAAGGAAGAAAAAGAGATCAGAAAGAAGAGAAACAGAGAAGGGAGAAATAACAAAAGAAAAAAGAGTAGCAAAACAACCATAAAACAAGTAAAAATGGCAGTAGTCTGTTTTTACCTGTGATAATCCTGAATATAAATGAATTAAAATAAGACACAGTGGCTGAATGGATTAGAAGACCGAATTTTATACTGCCTACAAGAAACTCAGTTCACCTTTAAAGACATACACAGACTGAAAGTGAAGGGATGATAAAAGATATCCCATACAAATGGAAACAAAAAAAGCAGTAGCAGCTATACTTAGATAAAATAAACTTTAAGTCAAAAAATAAAAAATAAAAATTATATAATGAGAAAGAAGTAAACAGCTGCCTAACAATTATAAGTGCATATGCAACCAACACTCAAGCACCTAAACACAGATGCAAACATTAACAGGTCTTAAAGGACAGATGGACTGCAATACAATAAAGTACCTCAACGCTCCACTATCATCAACACCCCACTACCGTCAATGGACAGATCATCCAGACAACAAAACGTCATCAGCTAAACTGTGCTCTATACGGAATGGACCTAACAGACATTTTCAGTTTTCCACTCCACAACTGCACAAAGCACATTCTACTGACTAGCACGTGGATTATTCCACAGGACAGATTATGTGTCAGGCCAAAAAACAAGTCCCAACATTTTTAAAAACTGAATTCATATGAAGTGTCTTTTCTGACCTGAGTGTAGTACTAGTAGAAATCAGTAACAGGACGAACTTTAAAAACTGTACAAATACATGGAAATTGATATACATGCTCATGAACCAATAAATGAAAAAAAAGGGAAATTAAACATTTATTGAAACATAAGAATAGAAACACAACAAATCCTGTGGGATGCAGCAAAGACAATTCTAAGAGGAAAAGTGCAGAACTATAAATGCCCACATCAGAAAAATAGAAGGATCTCAAATAGCCATCCTGACAGTACACCTCCAGTAATGAACAAAACAAGAACAGTCAAATGCTGGAATTAGTAGAAAAAATACCATAAACATTAGAAAAAAA
>NW_022312658.1:0-4389 GCF_002776525.5 Piliocolobus tephrosceles | reverse complement strand
TCAAGTGGGTCCCTGACCCCTGAGTAGCCTAACTGGGAGACATCCCCCACTAGGGGCAGTCTGACACCCCACACCTCACAGGGTGGAGTACACCCCTGAGAGGAAGCTTCCAAAGCAAGAATCAGACAGGTGCACTCGCTCTTCAGCAATATTCTATCTTCTGCAACCTCTGCTGCTGATACCCAGGCAAACAGGGTCTGGAGTGGACCTCAAGCAATCTCCAACAGACCTATAGCTGAGGGTCCTGACTGTCAGAAGGAAAACTATCAAACAGGAAGGTCACCTATACCAAAACCCCATCAGTACGTCACCATCATCAAAGACCAGAGACAGATAAAACCACAAAGATGGGGAAAAAGCAGGGCAGAAAAGCTGGAAATTCAAAAAATAAGAGCTCATCTCCTCCTGCAAAGGAGCACAGCCCATCGCCAGCAACGGATCAAAGCTGGACAGAGAATGATTTTGATGAGATGAGAGAAGAAGGCTTCAGTCCATCAAACCTTTCAGAGCTAAAGGAGGAATTACGTACCCAGCGCAAAGAAACTAAAAATCTTGAAAAAAGAGTGGAGGAATTGACAGCTAGACTAATTAATGCAGAGAAGGTCATAAACGAAATGACAGAGATGAAAACCATGACACGAGAAATACGTGACAAATGCACAAGCTTCAGCAACCGACTCGATCAACTGGAAGAAAGAGTATCAGCAATTGAGGATCAAATGAATGAAATGAAGCGAGAAGAGAAACCAAAAGAAAAAAGAAGAAAAAGAAATGAACAAAGCCTGCAAGAAGTATGGGATTATGTAAAAAGACCAAATCTACGTCTGATTGGGGTGCCTGAAAGTGAGGGGGAACATGGAACCAAATTGGAAAACACTCTACAGGATATCATCAAGGAGAACTTCCCCAACCTAGCAGGGCAGGCCAACATTCAAATTCAGGAAATACAGAGAACGCCACAAAGATACTCCTCCAGAAGAGCAACTCCAAGACACATAATTGCCAGATTCACCAAAGTTGAAATGAAGGAAAAAATCTTAAGGGCAGCCTGAGAGAAAGGTCGGGTTACCCACAAAGGGAAGCCCATCAGACTGACAGCAGATCTCTCGGCAGAAACTCTACAAGCCAGAAGAGAGTGGGGGCCAATATTCAACGTTCTTAAAGAAAAGAATTTTAAACCCAGAATTTCATATCCAGCCAAACTAAGTTTCATAAGTGAAGGAGAAATAAAATTCTTTACAGATAAGCAAATGCTTAGAGATTTTGTCACCACCAGGCCTGCCTTACAAGAGACCCTGAAGGAAGCCCTAAACATGGAAAGGAACAACCGGTACCAGCCACTGCAAAAACATGCCAAAATGTAAAGACCATCGAGCCTAGGAAGAAACTGCATCAACTAATGAGCAAAATAACCAGTTAATATCATAATGGCAGGATCAAGTTCACACATAACAATATTAACCTTAAATGTAAATGGACTAAATGCTCCAATTAAAAGACACAGACTGGCAAACTGGATAAAGAGTCAAGACCCATCAGTCTGCTGTCTTCAGGAGACCCATCTCACATGCAGAGACATACATAGGCTCAAAATAAAGGGATGGAGGAAGATCTACCAAGCAAATGGAGAACAAAAAAAAGCAGGGGTTGCAATCCTAGTCTCTGATAAAACAGACTTTAAACCATCAAAGATCAAAAGAGACAAAGAAGGCCATTACATAATGGTAAAGGGATCAATTCAACAGGAAGAGCTAACTATCCTAAATATATATGCACCCAATACAGGAGCACCCAGATTCATAAAGCAAGTCCTTAGAGACTTACAAAGAGACTTAGACTCCCATACAATAATAATGGGAGACTTCAACACTCCACTGTCAACATTAGACAGATCAATGAGACAGAAAGTTAACAAGGATATCCAGGAATTGAACTCATCTCTGCACCAAGCGGACCTAATAGACATCTATAGAACTCTCCACCCCAAGTCAACAGAATATACATTCTTCTCACCACCACATCACACTTATTCCAAAATTGACCACATAATTGGAAGTAAAGCACTCCTCAGCAAATGTACAAGAACAGAAATTATAACAAACTGTCTCTCAGACCACAGTGCAATCAAACTAGAACTCAGGACTAAGAAACTCAATCAAAACCGCTCAACTACATGGAAACTGAACAACCTGCTCCTGAATGACTACTGGGTACATAACGAAATGAAAGCAGAAATAAAGATGTTCTTTGAAACCAATGAGAACAAAGATACAACATACCAGAATCTCTGGGACACATTTAAAGCAGTGTGTAGAGGGAAATTTATAGCACTAAGTGCCCACAAGAGAAAGCAGGAAAGATCTAAAATTGACACTCTAACATCACAATTAAACGAACTAGAGAGGCAAGAGCAAACACATTCAAAAGCTAGCAGAAGGCAAGAAATAACTAAGATCAGAGCAGAACTGAAGGAGATAGAGACACAAAAAACCCTCCAAAAAATCAATGAATCCAGGAGTTGGTTTTTTGAAAAGATCAACAAAATTGACAGACCACTAGCAAGGCTAATAAAGAAGAAAAGAGAGAGGAATCAAATAGACGCAATAAAAAATGATAAAGGGGATATCACCACCGACCCCACAGAAATACAAACTACCATCAGAGAATACTATAAACACCTCTACGCAAATCAACTAGAAAATCTAGAAGAAATGGATAATTTCCTGGACACGTACACTCTCCCATGACTAAACCAGGAAGAAGTTGAATCCCTGAATAGACCAATAGCAGGCTCTGAAATTGAGGCAACAGTTAATAGCCTACCCACCAAAAAAAGCCCAGGGCCAGATGGATTCACAGCTGAATTCTACCAGAGGTACAAGGAGGAGCTGGTACCATTCCTTCTGAAACTATTGCAATCAATAGAAAAAGAGGGAATCCTCCCTAACTCATTTTATGAGGCCAACATCATCCTGATACCAAAGCCTGGCAGAGACACAACAAAAAAAGAGAATTTTAGACCAATCTCCCTGATGAACATCGATGCAAAAATCCTCAATAAAATACTGGCAAATCGGATTCAGCAGCACATCAAAAAGCTTATCCACCATGATCAAGTGGGCTTCATCCCTGGGATGCAAGGCTGGTTCAACATTCGCAAATCAATCAACGTAATCCAGCATATAAACAGAACCAAAGACAAGAACCACATGATTATCTCAATAGATGCAGAAAAGGCTTTTGACAAAATTCAACAGCCCTTCATGCTAAAAACGCTCAACAAATTCGGTATTGATGGAACGTACCTCAACATAATAAGAGCTGTTTATGACAAACCCACAGCTAATATCACACTGAATGGGCAAAAACTGGAAAAATTCCCTTTGAAAACTGGCACAAGACAGGGATGCCCTCTCTCACCACTCCTATTCAACATAGTGTTGGAAGTTCTGGCTAGGGCAATCAGGCAAGAGAAAGAAATCAAGGGTATTCAGTTAGGTAAAGAAGAAGTCAAATTGTCCCTGTTTGCAGATGACATGATTGTATACTTAGAAAACCCCATCGTCTCAGCCCAAAACCTTCTTAAGCTGATAAGCAACTGGAGCAAAGTCTCAGGATACAAAATTAATGTGCAAAAATCACAAGCATTCTTATACACCAGTAACAGACAAGCAGAGAGCCAAATCAGGAATGAACTTCCATTCACAATTGCTTCAAAGAGAATAAAATACCTAGGAATCCAACTTACAAGGGATGTAAAGGACCTCTTCAAGGAGAACTACAAACCACTCCTCAGTGAAATCAAAGAGGACACAAACAAATGGAAGAACATACCATGCTCATGGATAGGAAGAATCAACATCGTGAAAATGGCCATACTGCCCAAGGTTATTTATAGATTCAATGACATCCCCATCAAGCTACCAATGAGTTTCTTCACAGAATTGGAAAAAACTGCTTTAAAGTTCATATGGAACCAAAAAAGAGCCCGCATTGCCAAGACAATCCTAAGTCAGAAGGACAAAGCTGGAGGCGTCACGCTACCTGACTTCAAACTATACTACAAGGGTACAGTAACCAAAACAGCATGGTACTGGTACCAAAACAGAGATATAGACCAATGGAACAGAACAGAGTCCTCAGAAATAATACCACACATCTACAGCCATCTGATCTTTGACAAACCTGAGAAAAACAAGAAATGGGGAAAGGATTCCCTATTTAATAAATGGTGCTGGGAAAATTGGCTAGCCATAAGTAGAAAGCTGAAACTGGATCCTTTCCTTACTCCTTATACGAAGATTAATTCAAGATGGATTAGAGACTTAAATGTTAGACCTATTACCATAAAAACCCTAGAAGAAAATCTAGGTAGTACCATTCAGGACA
>NW_022312657.1:0-24105 GCF_002776525.5 Piliocolobus tephrosceles | reverse complement strand
TTATGGTGACAAAGAAATATCCACAGACAGAAACTAGAAAGAAGCTCCCTGAGAAACAGCTTTGTGATTTGTGAATTCATCTCACAAAGGTACATGATTCCTTTCTTTGAGTACCTTGGTAGCACTGTTTTTGGGGAATCTGAGAAGGCATATTTTGGATCGCATTGAAGAATGTGTTGACAAAGAAAATATCTTCATATAATAACTAGAAAGAAGCTTTCTGGGAAACTGCTTTGTGACGTGTTAATTCATCTCACAGAGTTACACAATTCTTTTCATAAATCAGATTGGTAGCACAGTTTTGGGGGATTCTGAGAGGATATACTTAGGATCGCATTGAAGCCTATGGTGAAAAAGGATATATTCTCAGATGAAAACTAGAAAGAAGCATTCTGAAAGTCCTTTGTGACATGTCTATTTATCTCACAGAGTTACACCTTTCTTTTCATGGAGCAGTTTGCTAACATCGTTTACATGGAATCTGTAAAGGGATATTTGGGAGCACATTGAAGCCTATAGTGAAAAAGAAAATATTCTCAGATAAAATGAGAAAGAAGCATTCTGGGAAATCATTTTGTCCTGTGTTAATTCATCTCACAGAGAAACACTATTCTTTTCATCAATCATTTGGTAATACTGTTTTTGGGGATCTGAAAAGGATAATTTGGATCCCATTTAAGCCTATGGTGACAAAGGAAATATCCTCAGATAATAACTAGAAAGAAGCTTTCTGAGAAAGTTCTTTGTGATGTGTGAATTCATCCCAGAGTTACACTGTACTATTCATTGAGCAGTTTGCTAACACTGTTTTCGTGGAATCTGAAAAGGGATATTTGGGATCACATTGAGTCTTACGGCAAAAAAGGAAATATTCTCTGAATTAAACTGGAAAGAAACTTTCTGAGAAACTGCTTTTTGATGTGTTAATTAGTCTGACAGAGTTACACTGTTGTTTTCATTGAGTAGTTTGCTGACACTGCTTTCTTTGAATCTGCAGTGGGATATTTTGGAGTGCATTGAAGCTTATGTTGAGAAAGGAAATATCCTAGCACAAAAATTAGAAGGAAGCTTTCTGAGAAACTGCTTTTTGATTTACAAAATTATCACACAAAGTTACACCCTTCTTTTCCTGGAGCAGTTTTGTAGCACTGTTTTGGGGGAATCTGAGAAGGAATATTTCGGATCACATTGAAGCCTATTTTGACAAAGGAAATACCCTCAGATAAAAACTAGAAAGAAGCTTTCTGAAAAAGATCTTTGTGATATGTGAATTCATCTCACAGAGTTACACCGCTCTTTTCACTGAGCATTTTGCTGACACTGTTTTCATGGAATCTGCAAAGCGATATTTCAGAGCGCATTGAACCTCAAGGTGATGAAGGAAATACCCTCATATAAAAAATAGAAAGAAGCTTTCTGAGGAAACGCTTTCTGATGTGTTAATTCTTCTTACAGAGTTACACGATTCTTTTCATAGAGCAGTTTGGTAACACTGTTTTTGTGGAATCTGAGAAGGGATATTTTGGATCGCCTTGAAGCCTATGGTGACAAAGGAAATATCCTCAGATAAAAACTAGAAGGAAGCTTACTGAGAAAGTTCTTTGTGACCTGTGAATTCAACTCACAGAGTTACACCTTTATTTCCTTTTTTTCTCTCTTCTCTCTCTCTTTTTTTTATTATTATTATACTTTAAGTTCTAGGGTACATGTGCAAAATGTGCAGGTTTGTTACATATGTATACTTGTGCTGTGTTTGTGTACTGCACCCATCAACTCATCAGCACACATCAACTCATCATTTACATCAGGTATAACTCCCAATGCAATCCCTCCCACCCCTCCTCCCCATCATTGGCCCCAGTGTGTGTTGTTCCCCTTCCCAAGTCCAAGTGATCTCATTGTTCAGTTCTGGCCTATGAGTGAGAACATGTGGTGTTTTGTTTTCTGTTCTTGTGACAGTTTGCAGAAAATGATGGTTACGAGCTGCATCCATGTCCCTACAAAGGACATAAACTCATCCTTTTTTATGGCTACATAGTATTTCATGGTGTATATGTGCCTCATTTCCTTAAGCCAGTCTGTCCCTGATGGACTTTTGGGTTGATTCCAAGTCTTTGCTATTTTGAATAGTGCCACAATAAACATATGTGTGCATATGTCTTTATAGCAGCATGATTTATAATCCTTTGGGTATATACCAAGTAATGGGATAGCTGGGTCATATGGCACTTCTATTTCTAGATCCTTGAGGAATCACCATACTGTTTTCCATAATGGTTGAACTAGTTTACAATCCCACGAACAGTTAAAAGTGTTCCTATTTCTCCACATCCTCTCCAGCACTTGTTGTTTCCTAACTTTAATGATTGCCATTCTAACTGGTGTGAGATGGTATCTCCTTGTGGTTTGGATTTGCATGTCTCTGATGGCCAGTGATGATGAGCATTTTTTCATGTGTCTGTTGGCTGTATGAATGTCTTCTTTTGAGAAATGTCTGTTCATATCCTTTACCCACTTTTTGATGGGGTTGTTTGTTTTCTTCTTGTAAATTTGTTTGAGTTCTTTGTAGGTTCTGGATATGAGCCCTTTGTCAGATGAGTAGATTGCAAAAATGTTCTCCCATTCTGTAGGTTGCCTGTTCACTCTGATGGTAGTTTCTTTTGCTGTGCAGAAGCTCTTTAGTTTAATTAGATCCCATTTGTCAATTTTGGCTTTTGCTGCTGTTGCTTTTGGTGTTTTAGACATGAAGTCCTCGCCCATGCCTATGTCCTGAATGGTATTACCTAGATTTTCTTCTAGGGTTTTTATGGTATTAGGTCTAACATTTAAATCTCTAATCCATCTTGAATTAATTTTCATATAAGGAGTAAGGAGAGAATCGAGTTTCAGCTTTCTACTTATGGTGAGCCAATTTTCCCAGCACCATTTATTAAAGAGGGAAACCTTTCCCCATTTTTTGTTTTTCTCAGGTTTGTCAAAGATCAGATGGCTGTAGATGTGTGGTATTATTGCAGAGGAATCTGTTCTGTTCCATTGGTCTTTATCTCTGTTTTGGTACCAGTACCATGCTGTTTTGGTTACTGTAGCCTTGTAGTATATTTTGAAGTCAGGTAGCATGATGCCTCCAGCTTTGTTCTTTTGACTTAGGATTGTCTTGGCAATTCGGGCTCTTTTTTGGTTCCATGTGAACTTTAAAGAAGTTTTCTCCAATTCTGTGAAGAAACTCATTGGTAGCTTGATGGGGATGGCATTGAATCTATAAATTACCTTGGGCAGTATGGCCATTTTCAAGATATTGATTCTTCCTATCCATGAGCATGACATGTTCTTCCATTTGTTTGTGTCCTTTTTTATTTCACTGAGCAGTAGTTTGTAGTTCTCCTTGAAGAGGTCCTTTACATTCCTTGTAAGTTGAATTCCTAGGTATTTTATTTTCTTTGAAGCAATTGTGAATGGAAATTCATTCCTGATTTGGCTCTCTGCTTGTCTGTTACTGGTGTATAAGAATGCTTGTGATTTTTGCACATTAATTTTTTATCCTGAGACTTTGCTGAAGTTTCTTATCAGCTTAAGGAGATTTTGGGCTGAGACAATAGGGTTTTCTAAATATACAGTCATGTCATCTGCAAACAGGGACAATTTGACTTCTTCATTTCCTAACTGAATACCCTTTATTTCTTTCTCTTGCCTGATTGCCCTAGCCAGAAATTCCAACACTTTGTTGAATAGGAGTGGTGAGAGAGGGCATCCCTGTCTTGTGCCAGTTTTCAAAGGGAATGTTTCTGGTTTTTGCCCATTCAGTATGATATTGGCTGTGGGTTTGTCATAAATAGCTCTTATTATTTTGAGATACGTTCCATCAATATCGAATTTATTGAGCGCTTTTAGCATGAAGGGCTGTTGAATTTTGTCAAAGACCTTTTCTGCATCTATTGAGATAATCATGTGGTTTTTGCCTTTGGTTCTGTTTATATGCTGGATTACATTTATTGATTTGCATCTGTTGAAACAGCCTTGCATCTCAAGGATGAAGTCAACTTGACCATGGTGGATAAGCTTTTTGATGCGCTACTGGATTCAGTTTTCAGTATTTTATTGAGGATTTTTGCATCGATGTTCATCAGGGATATTGATCTAAAATTCTCTTTTTTGGTTGTGTCTCTGCAAGACTTTGGTATCAGGATGATGTTGGCCTCATAAAATGAGTTAGGGAGGATTCCCTCTTTTTCTATTTATTGGAATTGTTTCAGAAGGAATGGTACCAGCTCCTCCTTGTACCTCTGGTAGAATTCAGCTGTGAATCCATCTGGTCCTGGACTTTTTTTGGTGGGTAGGCTATTAATTATTGCCTCAATTTCAGAGCCTGCTATTGGTCTATTCAGGGATTCAGCTTCTTCATGGTTTTCTTGGGAGACTGGAAGTGTCAAGGAAAATATCCATTCCTTCTTGATTTTCTGGTTTACTTGCATAGAGGTGTTTATAGTATTCTCTGATGTTAGTTTGTATTTCTGTGGGGTCGGTGGTGATATCCTGTTTATCATACTTTATTGCATCTATTCGATTCTTCTCTCTTTTCTTCTTCATTAGTATTGCTAGTGGTCTATCAATTGTGTTGATCTTTTCAAAAAACCAACTCCTGGATTCATTGATTTTTTTGGAGGGTTTTTTGTGTCTCTATCTCCTCCAGTTCTGCTCTGATCTTAGTTATTTCTTGCCTTCTGCTAACATTTGAATGTGTTTGTTCTTGCTTCTCTAGTTCTTTTAATTGTGATGTTAGAGTGTTAATTTTAGATCTTTCCAGCTTTCTCTTGTGGGCATGCAGTGCTATAAATTTCCCTTTACACACTGCTTTAAATGTGTCCCAGAGATTCTGGTATGTTGTATCTTTGTTCTCATTGGTTTCAAAGAACATCTTTATTTCTGCCTTCATTTCATTATGTACCCGGTAGTCATTCAGGAGCAGGTTATTCAGTTTCCATGTAGTTGAGCAATGTTGAATGAGTTTCTTACTCCTGAGTTCTCGTTTGATTGCACTGTGGTCTGAGAGACAGTTAGTTATAATTTCTATTCTTGTACATTTGATGAGGAATGCTTTACTTCCAATTATGTGGTCAATTTTGGAACAAGTGTGATGTGGTGCTGAGAAGAATGTATATTCTGTTGATTTGGGGTGGAGAGTTCTGTAGATGTCTATTAGGTCTGCTTGCTGCAGAAATGAGTTCATTTCCTGGATACCCTTGTTAACTTTCTGTCTCATTTTTCTGTCTAATGTTGACAGTGAAGTGTTGAAGTCTCCCATTTTTATTGTATGGGAGTCTAAGTCTCTTTGTAAGTCTCTAAGGACTTGCTTTATGAGTCTCGGTGCTCATGTATTGGGTGCATGTATATTTAGGATAGTTACCTCTTCTTGATGAATTGATACCTTTACCATTATGTAATGGCCTTCTTTGTCTCTTTTGATCTTTGATGGTTTAAAGTTTGTTTTATCAGAGACTAGTATTGCAACCCTGGCTTTTTTTTGTTCTCCATTTGCTTGGTAGTTCTCCATTTACTTGGTAGATTCATCCCTTTATTTTGAGACTATGTATGTCTCTGCATGTGAGATGGGTCTCCTGAATACAGCAGACTGATGGGTTTGACTCTTTATTCAGTTTGCCAGTCTGTATCATTTAATTGGACCATTTAGTCCATTTACATTTAAGGTTAACATTGTTATGTGTGAACTTGATCCTGCCATTAGGATATTAACTGGTGATTTTGCTTATTAGTTGATGCAGTTTCTTCCTTGCCTCGGTGGTCTTTACATTTTGGGATGTTTTTGCAATGGCTGGTACCGGTAGTTCCTTTCCATGTTTAGTGCTTCCTTCAGGGTCTCTTGTAAGGCAGGCCTGGTGGTGACAAAATCTCTAAGCATTTGCTTATATGTAAAGGATTTTATTTCTCTTTCACTTATGAAACTTAGTTTGGCTGGATATGAAATTCTCGGTTTAAAATTCTTTTCTTTAAGAATGTTGAATATTGGCCCCCTCCCTCTTCTGGCTTGTAGAGTTTCTGCTGAGAGATCTGCTGTTATTCTGATGGGCTTCCGTTTGTGGGTAACCATCTTTACTTTTATGGAGCAGTTTTCTAACAGTGTTTTCTTGGAATCTGCTAAGGAATATTTGGGAGTACATTGAGGCCTATTAAAAAAAAGGAATATTGTCAGATTAAAAACTAGAAAGAAGCTTTCTGGGAAACTCTCTTGTGACGTGTGAATTCCTCTCACAGAGTTACACCGTTCTTTTCATTGAGTAGTTTTTCAACACTCTTTTCGTGGAATCAGCAAAGGAATATTTGGAAGCTCATTGAGGCCTATGGTGAAAAGGGAGATATCCTCAGATAAAATCTGGAAGAAGTTTTGGAAGAAACTGCTTTTTGATGTGTGAATTCATCTCACAGTGTTACACTGTTCTTTTCATTCAGCAGTTTGCTAACACTGATTTCCTGGAATCTGCAATCGGATATCTTGGAACACATTGAAGGCTATTTTGACAAATGATATTTTGGAGTGCACTGAAGCTTATGGTTATGAAGGAAATATCCTCAGATAACAACCAAAAAGAAACCTTCTGAGAAACTGCTTTGTGATGTGTGAATTCATAACACAGAGTTACACTGTTGTTTCCATTTAACAGTTTGCTACACTGTTTTCTTGGAATCTGCAATGGGATATTTTGGAACACATTGAAGACTATTTTGACAATAAAATATCCTCGGATAAAAACTAGAAAGATGCTTTGAGAAAGTTCTTTGTGATGTGTGAATTCATCTCACGGAGTTAAACCGTTCTTTACATTGAGCAGTTTGCTAACACTCTTTTCATGGAATTTACAAAGGGATATATGTGCGCTCATTGAGGCCTGTGTTGAAAATGCAAATATCCTCAGATAAAAAGTAGAAAGAAGATTCCTGAGAACCTGCTTTGTGACGTGTGTATTCATCTCACAGAGTTACACTGTTCTTTTCATTGTGCAGTTTGCTAACACTGTGTTTCTGGAATCTGCAAAGGGATATTTTGGAGCACGTTGAAGCTTTAGGTTAGAAAGGAAATACCCTCATATAACAACTGGAAAGAAGCTTTCTGAGAAAATGCATTCTGATGTGTTAATTCATCTCACAGAGTTACATATTCTTTTCATTTAGCAGTTTGGTAGCACTGCTTTGGGGGAATCTGAAAACAATATTTTGGATCGCATTGAAGCCTATGGTGAAATGGAAATGTCCTCAGATAAAAGCTAGAAACTAGCTTTCTGAGAAAGTTCTTTGTGATGTGTGAACTTATCTCAGAGTTACACCATTCTCTTCTCTGAGGAATTTGAAAACACTACTTTTTTGGAATCTGCAATAGGATATTTGGGAGTGCATTGAAGCCTATGGAGACAAATGATATATCCTCAGAAAAAAAAAACAAAAAAACAGCTTTGTTAGAAACTACTATGTGATGTGTGAATTCATCTCACAGAGTTACACTGTTCTTTTCATTGAACAGTTTGCTAACATTGTTTTTTGGAATCTGTAATAGGGTGTTTTGGGGCGCCTTGAAGCTTATGGTGACATAGAAAATATCCTCATAGAAAAAGTAGGAAGACGTTTTCTGAGAAACTGCTTTGTGATGTGTTAATTCATCTCACAGAGTTACACCATTCTTTTCATGGATAAGTTTGGTAGTACTGTTTTTGGGAATCTGAGAAGGGATAATTTGGATCGCATTGAAGCCTACGGTGACAAAGGAAATATCCTCAGATAATAACTGGAAAAAAGCTTTCTGAGAAAGTTAGTTGTAATGTGTGAACTCATCTCACAAAGTTACACATGTCTTTTCATGAATCAGTTTGCTAACACTGTTTTCATGGAATCTGAAAAGGGATATTTGGGAGTGCTGAGGCCTATGGTGATAAAGGAAATATCATCAGAAAAAAAACCAGAAAGAAGCTTTCTGAGAAACTGCTTTGTGATGTGTGAATTCATCTCACTGAGTTACACCATTCTTTACATTGAGCAGTTTGATAACACTGTTCTCATGGAATCTGCAATAGAATATTTGGGATAGCATTGAAGCTTACAGTGAAAAAGGAAATACCTCAGACAAAAACTAGAAAGAAGCTTTCTGAGAAACTGCTATGTCATGTGTTAATTCGTCTCAGAGAGTTACATGATTCTTTTCATGGATCAATTTGGTACAGTGCATTTGGGGAATCTGAGAAGGCATATTTTGGATTACATTGAAGCTTAGGTTGACAAAGGAAATATCCTCAGATAAAAACTAGAAAGAAGCTTATTGAGAAAGCTTTTGTGAAGTGAAATTTCATCTCACAGAGTTACAACTTTTTTTTAATGGAGCAGTTCACTTACACCGTTTTTATGGAATCTGCATAGGGATATTCTGGAGCACATTGAGGCCTACAGTGAATAAGGAAATATCCACATAAAAAAAAAAAAAAACTAGAAAGAAGCTTTCAGAAAAACTGCTTTGTGATGTGTGAATTCACCTTTAGGTGTTACACTGTTCTATTCATTGAGAAGTTTGATAACACTGTTTTTGTGGAATCTGTAATAGGATATCTAGAAGCACATTGAAGCCCATTATGACAAAGAAAATATCCTCACATAAAAGCCAAAAAGAACCTTTCTGTGAAAATTATTTGTGATGTGTGAATTCATCTCACAGAGGTACAACGTTCTTTTCATTGAGAAATTTGCTAACACTTTTTTCATTTAATCTGTAATGGTATACTCGGGGGCACATTGAGGCCTATATTGAACAAAGAAATATCCTCAGATAAAAACTAAAAAGAATCTTTCTGAGAGACTGCCTTGTGATATGTGAATTCATCTCACAGAATTACACCATTCTATTCATTGAGCTGATTGATAACACAGTTTTCGTGGAATCTGGTATAGGATATTTGGGAGTGCATTGAAGCCTATGGTGAAAAAGGAAATATCCTCAGATAAAAAATAGAGAGAAGATTTCTGACAAACTTCTTTGTGATGTGTGAATTCATCTCACTGCGTTACACCTGTCTTTTCTTGCAGCATTTTGCTCACACTGTTTTCATGGAGCCTGCAATACGATATCCATGAGCGCATTGCATCTTAGGCTGACAAAGGAAATATTTTCAGACAAAAATCAAAAAGAAGCTTTCCATTGCACATTTTGCTAACACAGTTTTCGTTGAATTTGCAAAGGGATATTTCGGAAAGCATTGAAACTTAAGATGACAAAGGAAACACCCTCATATAAAAACTAGAAAGAAGTTTTCTGAAGAAATGCTTTCTTATGTATTATTTCATCTCATAGAGTTACACGATTCTTTTCATGGAGAAGTTTGGTAGCCCTGTTTTGGGGGAATATGAGAAGGGGAATTTTGGATCGCATTGAAGTAAATGGTGACAAAGGAAGTATCCTCAGATAAAAACCAAAAAGAGACTTTTTGAGAAACTTCTTTGTGATGTGTGAATTTATCACACAGAGTTACACCATTCTTTTAAATGAGAAGTTTACTAACACTTTCTTTGTTTATTCTGCATTGGGATATTTGGTAGCGCATTGAGGAATATGATGAAAAAGGAAATACTTCAGACAAAAACTGGAAAGGAGGTTTCTGAGAAACCGCTTTGTGATGTGTGGATTCACCTCATAGATTTACACCACTGGTTTCATGGAGCAGTTTGGTAGCAGTGTTTTTGGGGAATCAGAGAATGGATATTTTGAATTGCACTGAAGCTTATGGTGACAAAGGAAATATCCTCAGTTAAAAACTAGAAAGAATTATAATGAGAATGTTCTTTCTGATGTGTGAATTCATCCCACAGATTTACACCTTTCTTTTCATGGAGCAGTTCCCTAACACTGTTTTCATGGAATCGGCAATGTTATATTCCAGAGCGCATTAAGGCCTATAGTGAAAAAGGAAATATCCTTAGATAAAAATTAGAAAGACTTCTTAGAAACTGCTTTGTGATGTGTGAATTCATCTCACAGAGTTACTGCTTTCTTTCCATGGAGCAGTTTCCTAACACTGTTTTGGTGGCATCTGCAAAGTGATATTTGGGAGCACATTGAGGTAAATAATGAAAAAGGAAATATCCTCAGATAAAAATGAGAAAGAATTTTTCTGAGAAACTGCTTTGTGATGTGATAATTCATCCCTCAGTGTTACACGATTCTTCTCATGGGTCAGTTTGGTAGTAGTGTTTGTGGGGAATCTGAGAAAGGATATTTTGTATCACATTCAAGCCTATGGTGACAGAAGAAATATCCTGAAATAAAAATTAGAAGGAAGTTGTCTGAGAAAGTTCTTTGTGATGTGGGAATTCACCTCACAGAGTTACACCTTCCTTTTCATGGAGCAGTTTGCTACGACTGTCTTCATGGAATCTGCCAAGGGATATTTGGGAGCACATTGAGGCATATAGTGAAAAGGAAAATATGATCATATAAAAACTATAAAGAAGGTTTCTGAGAACCTGCTTTGTGAGGTGTGAGTTCATCTCACTGAGTAACACCGTTCTTTTCATTGAGTAGCTTGATAGCACTGTTTTCATGGAGACTGCAATATTATATTTGGAAGCACATTGAGGCCTACAGTGACAAAGGAACTATCCTCATATTAAAACCAAAGAGATTCTTTCTGAGAAACTGCTTTGTGATGTGTGAGTACATCTCACAGAGTTAGACTGTTCTTTTTATTGAGCAGTTTCCTAACACTGTTTTCTTGGAATCTAAATGGGATATTTCGGAACACATTGAAAATTACGGTGACAAAGGAAATATCCTCAGAGAAAAACCTGAACGAAGCTTTCTGAGAAACCTCTTTGAGGTGCATTAATTCATCTCACTGAGTTACGTTATTCTTTTCATGGATCAGATTGGTAGCATTGTTTTTGGTGAATCTGAGAAGGGATATTTTGGATTATATTGAAGTCTATGGTAACCACAGAAATATCCAAAGATAACAACTAGAAATAAGCTTTCTGAGAAAGCTCTTTGTGATGTGTGAATTCATCTCAGAGAGTTACACCTTTCTTTTCCTGGAGCAGTTTGCTAATACTGTTTTTGTGGAATCTGCAAAGAGTTATTTGGGAAGGCATTGAGGCTTACAATGAAGAAGGAAGTATCCTCAGATAAAAACTAGAAGAAGCTTTCTGAGAAACAGCTTTGTGATGTATGAATTTACATCACAGAGTTACACCATTATTTCATGGAGCATTTTGGTAACAATGTTTTTGGGGAATTTGAGAATGGATATTTCGATGGCATTGCAGAATATGGTGACAAAGTATATATGCTCAGATAATAATTGGAAAGAAGCTTTCTGAGAAACTGCTTTGTGATAAGTGAATTCATCTTACAGAGTTGCATGATTCTTTTCTTTCAGCAGTTTGCTAACACTGTTTTCGTGAAATCTGCAATAGGATATTTCAGAGCACATTGAAGCCTATGGCGACAAAGGAAATATCCTGATAAAAAAAGCCAAAAGGAAGCTTTCTGGGAAACTTCTTTGTGATGTGTGAATTCATCTCAAAGCTTTACACCTTTCTATTCCTGGAGCAGTTTGCTAACACTATTTTTATGGAATCTACAAAGTGATATTCGTGAGTGCATTGAGGCTTACAGTGAAAAAGGAAATACCCTGAGGTAAAAACTAGAAAGAAGATTTCTGAGAAACGCATTAGTGACTTTTGAATTCATCTCACACAGTTACACAATTCTTTTCATGGAGCAGATTGGTAGCACTGTTTTTGGAGAATCTGAGAAGGGATATTTTGGTTCGCATTGAAGCCTATGGTTAAAAGGAAATAACCTCAGGTAAAAAATGGAAAGAAGCTTTGGGAGAAACTGCTTTGTGATGTGTTAATTCATCTCACAGAGTTACAATATTCTTTTTATGGATCAGATTAATAGCCTGTTTTTGGGAAATCTGAGAATGGATATTTTTTATTTCTTTGAAGCCTATGGTGACAACAGAAATATCCTCAGATAAAAACTTGAAAGAAGCTTTCTGAGAAACTGCTTTGCAATGTGTAAATTCATCCTACAGAGTTACTCTGTGCTTTTTCATTGAGCAGTTTACTAGCAATGCTTTCTTGGAATCTGAAATGGGATATTTTGGAGCACATCGAAGCCAAAGGTAATATACTAAATATCCTCAGATAAAAACTAGAAAGAAACTTTCTGAGAAACTTCTTTGTGATGTGTGTATTCATCTCACAGAGTAACATCTTACTTTTCATGGAGCAGTTTGCTAACACTGTTTGTCTGGAATCAACAAAGGGATATTTGAGAGTGAGTTGAGGCCGATAGTAAAAGAGGAAATATCCACAGACAAAAACCAAAAAGAAGCTTTCTGAGAAACTGCTTTGTATGTGTGAATTCATCTCCCAGATTTATACCTTCCTTTTCATGGAGCAGTTTGCTAACATATTTTCTGGAAATCTGCAAAGAGATATTCACGAATGCTTTGAGGCCTATGGTGAAAGAGCAAATATCCTTGGACAAAAACTAGAAAAAACCTTTCTGAGAAACTGCTTCGGGATGTGTGAATTCATCTAGTGGAGTTACACAATTCTTTTCATGGATCAGTTTGATAGCAATGTTTTTGGGGAATCTGAGAAGGGATATTTTGGATCACATTGAAGCCTATGGTGACAAATCAAATATCCTAAGATATAAACAAAAGTGAAGCATTCTGAGAAAGTTCTTTGTGATGTGTGAATTCATCTCACAGAGTTGCACCTTTCTTTTCATGGAGCAGTTTGCTAACACTGCTTTCATGGAATCTGTAAAGCGATGTTCTGTGGCACATTGGGTCCTATGGTGAAACAGGAAATATCATCACATAAAACCCAGAAAGAAGCTTTCTGAGAAACTGCTCGTGATGTGTGAATTCATCTCAGAGAGTTACAATGTTGTTTTCATTGAGCAGTTTGCTAACACTGTTTCCTTGGAATCTGCAATCGGGTGTTTCGGAGAGCATTGAAGCTTATGGTGACAAAGGGAATATCATCAGATAAAAACTAGAAAGAAATTTCTGAGAAAGTCATTTGTGATGTGTGAATTCATCTCACAGTGTAACACTGTTCTTTTCCTGGAGCAGTTTGCTAACACTGTTGTCGTGGAATCTGCAAAGGGATAATTGGGAGTGCTTTGAGGCCTATGGTGAAAAAGGAAATAACCTCAGATAAAAACTAGAAAGCTATCTGAGAAACTGCTTTCTGATGTTTGCATTCATCTCACAGAGTTAAGCACTGTTTTTGGGGAATCAGAAAAGTGATATTTGGGAGCGCATTGAAGGTTATAGTGACAAAATAAATATCCCCAGATAAAAACTACAAAGAAGTTTTATGAGAAAGTACATTGTGACGTGTAAAATCATCTCAAGGAGTTATACCTTTCTTTTCATGGAGCCGTTTCCTAAGACTCTTTGCATGGAATCTGTGAAGGGATATTTGCAAGCGCATTGAGGTCTGTAGTAAAAAAAAAAAAAAAGAAATATCCACAGACAAAAACTAGAAAGAAGTTTCTGACAAACTTCTTTAGGATTTTTGAATTCATATCCCAGAGTTACATGATTCTTCTCATGGAGTAGTTTGTAAGCGCGATTTTTGGGGAATTTGAGTAGGGTTATTTTGGATCGCATTGAAGCATATCATGACAAAGGAAATATTCTCAGATAAAAACTAGAAAGAAGCCCTCTGAGAGACTTCTTTGTGATGTGTGAATTCATCTCACAGAGTTACACGTTTCTTATCATGGAACAGTTTGGTATCACTGTTTCCATGGAATCCACAAAGGGATATTTGGGAGTGCATTAAGGTCTATGGTGAAAAAGGAAATATCATCAGATAAAAAATCGAAAGAGGCTTTCTGAGAAACTGCTTTGTCATGTGTGAATTCACCTCACAGAGTTACACTGCTTTTGTCATAGAGAAGTTTGGTAACACTTTTTTCAAGGAATCTGCAATGGGATATTCAGTAGTGCATTGAGGAATATGGTGAAAAAGGAAATATCCTCAGATAAATACTAGAAAGAAGCTTTCTGAGAAAATGCTTTGTGATGGGTGAATTCATCTCAGAGTTACACTGTTCTTTTCATTGAGCATATTGCTAACACAGTTATCTTGGAATTGGTAATAGGATATTTTGGAGCACATTGAAGATTTGGGTGACAAAGGAAATATCTTCAGATGAAAACAAAAAGGAGCATTCTGAGAAAATTCTTTGTGGTGTTTGAACTCATCTCACAGATTTACAACTTTCTTTTCATGGAGCAGTTTGCTAAACTGCTTTCGTGGAATCTGAAAAGGGATATTTGGGAGTGCATCTAGACCTATAGTGAAAAGGTAATATCCTCAGATAAAAACTAGAAAGAGCTTTCTGAGAAACTGTTTTGTGATTTGTTAATTCATCTTACAGAGTACACGTTACTTTTCATTGAGTGGTTTGATAACATTGTTTTTGTGTAATCCACAATAGGATATTTGGGAGCATGCTGAAACCTAAGGTGACAAAGGAAATATCCTCAGATAAATAACACAAAGAAAGTTTCTGAGAATGCTCTTTGTGATGCGTGAATTCATCTCACTGAGTTACACTGTTCTTTTCATTGAGAAGTTTGCTAAAACTTTACTCGTGGAATTTGCAATGGGATATTCTGGAGCACATTGAGGAATATGTTGAAAAAGGAAATATCCTCAGATAAGAAATTTAAAGAAGGTTTCTGAGAAGCTGCTTTGTGATGTGTGAATTCATCTTACAGAATTACCTGACTCTTTTCTTGGAGCAGTTTGCTAACACTGTTTTCGTGGAATCTGCATTAGGATATTAGTGAATGGATTGAAACCTACAGTGACAAAGGAAGTATCCTCAGATAAAAACTAGAAAGAAGCTTTCTAAGAAGCTGCTTTGTGGTGTGTGAATTCATCTTATAGAGTTACACTGTTCTTTTCATTGAGCAGTTTGCGAATGCTGCTTTCTTGTACTCTCCAGTGGGATATTTTGGACCGCATTGAAGCTTATGGTGACAAAGGAGTTATCCTCAGATAAAAACTATAAAGAAGTTTTCTGAGAAATCACGTGGTGATGTGTTAATTCATTTCACACAATTACACGATTTTTTTCATGGTTCACTTTGGTATCACTGTTTTTGGGGAATCTGAGAAGCAATATTTTGGATCACATTGAAGACTATGGTGACAAAGGAAAAAACATCAGATGAAAACTACAAAGAAGTTTTCTGGGAAAGTTCTTTGAAATGTTTGAATTCATCTCACAGATTTACACCTTTCTTTTTATGGAGCAGTTTGCTAACACTGTTTTCACGGAATCTGCAGAGGGATATTTGGGAGTTCATTGAGGCCTATAGTAAAAAGGAAATATCCTCAGATAAAAAATAGTAAAAGCTTTCTGTGAAACTACTTTGTGATGTGTGAATTCATCTTACAGAGGTACACCATTCTTTTAATTGAGCAGTTCGATAACACTGTTTTCCTGGAATCTGCAATAGGATATTTGGGAGCACATTGAAGTCTATGGTTACAAAGGAAATATCCTCAGATAAAAACCAAAAGGAAGCATTCTGTGAAACTGCTTTGGGATGTGTGAATTCACCTCACAGAATTACACCATTCTTTTCACTGAGAAGTTTTCCAACATTTTTTCTTGGAATCTGCAATGGGATCTTTGTAGTACAGTGAGAAATATTGGAAAAAGGACATATCCTCAGATAAAAGCTAGAAAGAAGCTTTTTGACAAACAGCTTTGTGATGTTGGGATTTATCTCTGAGTTACACCACTGTTTTTGTGGCATTGTTTGGTAGCACTGTTTTTGGGAAATCTGAAAAGACATTATTTTGAAATGCATTAAAGTCTATGGTGAAAAAGGAAGTATCCTCAGATTAAAATTAGAAATAAGCCTTCTGTTAAACTGATTTGTGATGTGTGAATTCATCTGAGAGAGTTAAATGGTTCTTTTCAATGAGCAAGTTGCTAACACTATTTTCTTGGAATCTGCTATGGGATATTTTGGAGCACATTGAAGCCTATGCTGACAAAAGAAATATACTTATATAAAAACTAGAAAGAAGCTTTCTGCTAAACCGCTTTATGATGTGTTAATTCACCTCACAGCATTAACGAAGCTTTCATAGATCAGTTGGTTAGCACTATTTTTGTGCAATCTGAGAGAGGAAATTTGGGATCACATTGAAGACTAAAGTGAAGAAGAAAACATCCCCAGATAAAAAGTAGAAAGAAGATTTCTGAGAAACTTCTTTGTGATGTGTGAAGTTATCTCACAGAGATACACCTTTCTTTCCATGTAGCCATTTTTTAAACCTCTTTTTTGGAATCGGCAATGGGATATTTGGGAGTGCATGGAAGCCTATGTTGACAAAGGAAATATCTTCATAGAGAAAAGCAAAAGGAAGCTTTCTGAGAAACTGCTTTGTGATGTGTAAAGTAATCTAACATAGTTACACTGTTCTTTTCATTCAACAGTTTGCTAACACTATTTTCTTGGAATCCACAATGGAGTATTTTGGAGAACATTGAAGTTTATTGTGACAGGAAATAAACTGAGACAAAAATCAGAAAGAAGCTTTCTGAGAAACTGCTTTGTTATTTGTGAATTCATGAATTCATCTCACAGACTTACACGATTGTTTTCATGGAGCAGTTTGGTAGCAGTGTTTCTGGGGAATCTGCGAAGCAATATTTTGGATCGCATTGAAGCGTATGGTGATTATGGAAATATCTTCAGATAAAAATTAGAAAGAAGCTTTCTGAGAAAGTTCTCTGTGATGTGTGAATTCAACTCAGAGTTACACCTTTCTTTTCATGGAGCAGTTTGCTAACACAGTTTTCATGGAATCTACAAAGGGATACTTGGGAGAGCATTGAGGCCTATGGTGAGAAAAGAGATATCCTCAGATAAAAATTAGAAAGATGGTTTCTGAGAAACTGCTTTGTGTTCTGTGAATTCATCTCACTGAGCAACACTGTCCTTTTCATTGAGCAGTTTGCTAACACTGTTTTCTTGGAATCTGCAAGGGGATATTTCAGAGAGCATAGAAGCTTATGCTGACAAAGGAAATAGCCTCAGATAAAAACCAGAAAGAAGCTTTCTGAGAAACTGCCTTGTGATGTGTGAATTCCTCTCAAAGAGCTACACCATTCTTTTCTTGGAGCAGTTTGATAGCACTGTTTTTGGGGAATCTGAGGTGGGATATATTGCATTGCCTTGAAGCCTATGGTGTCAAAGAAATTATCCTCAGATAAAAACTAGAAAACAGCTTTCTGAGAAACTTACTTGTGATTTGTGAATTTACCTTACAAGGTTACACATTTCTTTTCATGGAGCAGTGTGCTAACACTGTGTTTGTGGAATCTGCAAAGGGATATTTGGGAGAGTATTGAGTCGTATGGTGAGAAAGGAAATATCCTCAGATAAAAAAGAGAAAGACGTTTTCTGAGAAACTGGTTTATGATATGTTAATTTATCTCACGGAGTTACATGATTCCTTTCATGTGTGAGTTTGGCAGCACTGTTTTTTGCGAATCTGAGAAGAGATATTTTGGATCACATTGAAGGCTATGATGACAAAGGAAATATCCTCAGATAAAAACCTGAAAGGAGCTTTCTGGGAAAGTCCTTTGTGATGTGTGAATTCATCTCACAGAGTCATACCTTTCTTTTCATGGACCAGCTTAATAACACTGTTTTCATGTAATCTGCAAAGGAATATTTGGGAGTGCATTGAGGCATATACTGAAAAGGGAAATATCCTCTGAAAAAACTAGAAAGAAGCTTTCTGAGAAACTGCTTTGTGATGTGAGAATTCTTCTCACAGAATTACACTGTTCTATTCATTGAGCAGTTTGCTAACACTGTTTTATTGGAATCTGTAAAGGGATATTTCAGAGCGCATTGAAGCTAATGATGACAATGGCACTATCCTCATATAAAAACTAGAAAGAATCATTCTGAAAAACTGCTTTGTGATGTGTTAACTCATCTCACAGAGTTCATGATTCTTTTCTTGGAGTAGGTTGGTAATACTGTTTATGGGGAATCTGAGAAGTGACATTTGGATCACATTGAAGTCTATGGTGACAAAGGGAATATCCTCAGATGAAAACTAGAAAGAAACTTTCTGAAAAAGTGCTTTGTGATGTGTGATGTCATCTCACAGAGTTACACCTTTCTTTTCATGGATCAGTTTTCTGGCACTGTTTTTTGGGAATCTGAGAAGGGATATTTTGATTTGAAGCCTATGGTGACATAAGAAATATCCTCAAATAAGTACAAGAAAGAAGTTTTCTGAGAAACTGCTTTGTGATGTGTGAACTCATCTCACAGAATTACACCTTTATTTTCATTCAACAGTTTAATAACACTGTTTTCGTGGAATCTGCAATAGTATATTTTGGAGGGCATTGAAGCCTATGGTGACAAAGGAAATATAATCTGATAAAAACCAAAAAGAAGCTTTCTGAGACACTGCTTTGTGATGTATCAATTCATCTCACAGAGTTACACTGTTCTTTTCACTGAATAGTTTGCTAACAGTTTTTTCTTGGAATATGCAATGGGATATTTCAGAACACATTCAAGCTTCTAGTAACAAAGGACATATCCTCAGAAAAAAAACTAGAAAGAAGCTTTCTGAGAAACTGCTTTGTGATGTGTGAGTTTATCTCACAGGGTTACACCATTCTTTTTACGGAGCAGTTTGTTAGCACTGCTTCTGTGCTTCTGTGCAAGGGATACTTTGGATTGCATTGAAGCCCATGGTGAAAAAGGAAATATCCTCAAACAAAAACTTGAAAGAAGTTTTCTGACAAGCTACTTTGTGATATGTGAATTCATCTCACAGAGTTACACTACTCTTTCATGGAGCAGTTTGCTAGCACTGTATTTTTGGAATCTGAGAAGGGGTATTTTGGATCGCTTTGAACACTATGGAGACAAAGGAAATATCCTCCCTCAACTGAAAACTTGAAAGAAGCTTTCTAAGAAACAGCTTTGTGATGTGTGATTTCATCTCACAGAGTTACATCACTCTTTCATGGAGCAGTTTGCTAGCATTGTTTTCATGGCATCTGAAAAGTGATATTTTGTATTCCTTTGAAGCCTACAGTGACAAGGAAAATATAATCAGACAAAAAGTACAAGAGAACTTTCGGAGAAAGTGCTTTGTGATGTGTGAATTCATCTCTCAGAGTTACACCTTTCTTTTCATGTAGCAGTTTACGAACACTGTTGTCATGGAATCTGCAATGGGATATTGCGAGTGCATTGAGTGCTATGGTGAAAAAGGAAATATCCTCAGATAAAAACTGGATAGTAGCCTTCGGAGAAACTGCTTCATGATGTGTGAATTCATCTCACAGAGTTACAGCATTTTTTCATTGAGCAGTTTGTTAACAGTAGTTTCGTGGAGTCTGCAATGGGATATTCACGAGGGCTTTGAGGCCGATGGTGAAGAAGGAAATGTTCTCAGATAAAAACTTGAAAGAAGCTTTCTGTGAAACTGCTTTGTGATGTGTGAGTTCATCTCACTGAATTACACACCTCTTTCAAGGAGCACTTTGCTGGCACTGTTTTTGTGGACTTTGAGAAGCGATATTTGGATCAGTTTGAAGCCTATGGTGAAAAAGGAAATATCCTCAGATAAAAACAAGAAAGAAGCTTTCTGAGAAACTACTTTGTGATGTGTGAATTTATCTCGAAGAGCTACACAATTTTCCTTGAGAAGTTTGCTGACACTGTTTTTGCAGAATCTGCAATGCAATATATGGTAATGCCTGGAGGCTTGTGTTTAAATAGGAAATATCATCAGATAAAAACAGGAAAGAATCTTTCTGAGAAACTGCTTTGTGATGTTTGAATTCATCTCACAGTGTTACACCTTTCATTTCATGGAGCAGTTTACTATCACTGTTTTCATTTGATCTGCAATGGCATATTGTGAGTGCATTGAGGGCTATGGTGAAAAAGGAAATATATTCAGATAAAAAGTAGAGAAAAGCTGGCACTGTTTTTGTGGAATCTGAGAAGAGATATTTTTGATTGCTTTAAATCTTATCCTGACAAAGGAAATATTCTCAGATAAATACTTGAAAGAAGCTTTCTGAGAAACTGCTTTGTGATGTGTGAAATCATCTCACAGAGTTACACTACTCTTTCATGGAGCAGTTTGCTAGCTGTGTTTTTGTGGAATCTGAGAAAAGATATTTTGGATTGCTTTGAAGCCTATGGTGACAAAGGAAATATCCTCAGAAAAAAACTAGAAAGAAGCATTCTGAGAAACTGCTTTGTGATTTGTGAATTCATCTCACGGAGTTACACCACTCTTTCATGGAGCAGTTTGCTAGCACTGTTTTTGTGGAGAATGAGAAGGGATATTATGGGTGACTTTTAAGTCTATGGTGACACAGGAAATATCCTCAGATAAAAACCAGACAGAGACGTTCTGAGAAACTGTTTTGTGATGTGTGAATTTATCTCGCAGAGTTACACAATTATTTTCCTTGGGAAGTTTGCTAACGCTGTTTTTGCGGAGTCTGCAAAGAGATATATGGGAACGCATGGAGGCCCTTGTTTTAGTAGGACATATCCTCAGAAAAAAACAGGAAGGAAGCTTTCGTTTTGTGATGTGTGAATTAATCTCACAGAGTTACACCTTTCTTTTCATGGAACATTTTACTAACACTGTTTTCGTTTAATCTGCAATGGGATATTGCAAGTGCATTGAGTGCTATGGTGAAAAAGGAAATATACTCAGATAAAAACTGGAGAGAAGCCTTCAGAGAAACCACTTTCTGATGTGTGAGTTGATCTCGCAGAGTAACACCATTCTTTCATTGAGCAGTTTGCTAAATCTATTTTTGTGGAATTTGCAGTGAGATATTCGGGAATGCATTGAGGTTGATGGTGAAAAAGGAAATGTAGAAACTGCTTTGTGATGTGTGAATGCATCTCACAGAGTTACACCAATCTTTCATGGAGGCGTTTGCTAGCACTGTTGCTGTGGAATCTGAGAAGGGACATTTCTGATCGCTTTGAATCCTATCGTGAAAAAGGAAATATCCTCAGATAAAAACTGGAAACAAGCTTTCTGAGAAACTGCTTTGTGATGTGTGAATTCATCTCAGAGTTACACTACTTTCTCATGGAGCCGTTTGGTAGCACTGCTTTTTTGGCATCTGGGAAGGGATATTTTGGATCGCTTTGAAACCTATAGTGACAAAGAAAATATAATCAGATAAAAACTAGTAGGAAGTTTTCTGAGAAACTGATTTTGATATGTGAATTCATCTCACAGAGTTACACTATCCTTTTCATGGAGCAGTTTGTTAGCACTGCTTTTGTGAAATCTGAGAAGGGATATTTCGGATTGCATTGAATCCCATGGTGAAAAAGGAAATATCCTTCAATAAAAACTAGAAAGAACCTTTCTGAGAAAAAACTTTGTGATGTGTGAATTCATTTCACAGAATTACACAACTCTTTCATGTTGCAGATTGCTAGCACTGTTTTTGTGGAATCTGAGAAGGGATATTTTGGATTGCTTGAAGCCTGTGGTGACAAAAGAAATATCCTCATTGAAAAACTAGAAAGAGGTTATCTGAGAAATTGCTTTGTGATGTGTGTAGTCATGGCACAAAGTTGCAACATTCTTTTCCTGGAGCAGTTTAGTAACATTGCTTTCTTTTAATTGCAATGGGATATTGCTACTGCAATGAGTGCTATGGTGAAATAGGAAATATCCTCAGATAAAAGCTGGAGAGAAGCTTTCAGAGTAACTGCTTTGTGATGTGTGAATTCATCTCACAGAGGTACACCAATCTTTCATGGAGCCGTTTGCCAGTACTGTTTTTGGGGTATCTGTGAAGGGATATTTTTCATAGCTTTGAACTCTATGGTGACAAAGGAAATATCCTTCGATAAAATCTAGAAAGCAGCTTTCTGAGAATCTGCTTTGTGATGTGTGTATTCATCTCACTGAGTTACACTACTCTTTCATGGATCAGTTTGCTAGCACTGTTTCTGTGGAATCTGAGAAGGGATATTTTGGATTGCGTTGAATCCCGTGGTGAAAAAGGAAATATCCTCCAATAAAAACTAGAAAGAATCTTTCTGAAAAACTGCTTTGTGATGTTTGCATTCGTCTCACAAAGTTACACCGTTCTTTTCATCTGCAATGGGATATTGTGAGTGCATTGAGTACTCTGGTGAAAAAGGAAATATTCTCAGATAAAAACTGGACAGAAGCCTTTGGAGAAACTCCTTTGTGATGTGTGAATACATGTCACAGAGTTACATCGTTCTTCCATTGAGAAGCTTGCTAACACTGTTTTCATGGAATCTGCAACTTAATATTCGGGAGGCAATTGAAGCCTGTGTTTAAAAAGGAAATATCCTCACATAAATACAAGAAAGAGGTTTTCTGAGAAACTCCTTTGTGATGTGTAAATTCATCTTACAGAGTTACATTACTCTTTCATTGAGCAGTTTGCTAGCCCTGTTTTTATGGAATCTGAGTAAGGATATTTTGGATCTCTTTGAAGCCTATGGTGACAAAGGAAATATTCCCATATAAGAACTAGAAAGAAGCTTTCTGAAGAACTGTTTTTTGATGTGTGAATTCATTTCAGAGAGTCACACCTTTCTTTATATTGAGCAGTTTGCTTAGAGTGTTTTTGTGGAAACTGCCTGTGGTTATTCCAAGGGCATTGAGTCCTATGGTGGAAAATGAAATATTCCTGGTAAAAAATGGTGAGAAGCCTTCTGAGAAACTGCTTTGTCATGTGTCAATTCATCTAACAGAGGTACACCACTGTTTTCATTGAGTGGATTGCTGACACTGGTTTCACGGAATCTGCAATGAGATTTCCCTGGTGCATTGAGGCCTGTGTTTAAAAAGGAAATATCCTCAGATAAAAGAAGGAAGAAGCTGTCTGAGAAACTCTTTGTGATGTGTGAATCCATCTCACAGAGTTGCACCTTTCTGTTTATTGAGAAGGTTGCTAACACTGTTTTCTTGGAATCTGCAATGGGATATTATGAGAGCATTTACTGCTATGGTGAAAAGGGAGATATCCTCAGATAAATAATGGATAGAAGCCTTCGGAGACACTGTTTTGTGATGTGTGAATTCATCTCACACAGTTGCACCATTCTTTCATTGAACAGTTTGCTAACACTGTTTTCCCAGAAACTGCAATTTGATGTTCGGGATTGCATTGAGGCCTATGATGAAAAAGGAAATTTCCTTAGATAAAAACTAGAAAGAAGTTTTCTGAGAAACTGCTTTGTGTTATGTGAATTTGTCTTACAGAGTTACACCTTACTTTTCATGGAGCTCTATGGTAGCACTAGTTTTATGGAATCAGAGAAGGTATATTTTGGAGAGCTTTGAAGCCCATGGTGATAAAGGGAATATCCTCAGATAAAAGCTAGAAAGAAACGTTCTGAAAAACTTCTTTGTGATGAGTGAGTACATCTCACAGAGTTACACCAATGTTTCTTGGAGCAATTTGTTAACTCTGTTTTCATGGAATTTGCAATATAATATTCTGAAAGTATTGAGTTCTATGGTGAAAAAGCAAATATCCTCAGGAAAAAAAACTGGTGAGAAGTCTTTTGAGAAACTGCTTTGTGATATGTGAATTCATGTCACAGGGTTACACCTTTCTTTTCATGGAGCAGTCTGTTAGCCCTGTTTTTGCCTCATCTGAGAAGGAATATTTTTGATCGCTTTGAAGCATCTGATGACAAAGGAAATGTCCTCAGATAAAAGCTAGAAAGTAGCTTTCTGAAAATCTGCTTTGTGATGTGTGAATTCATCTCACAGAGTTACACTACTCTTTCATGAAGCAGTTTGCTAGCACTGTTTTTGTGGAATCTGAAAAGTGATATTTTGGATTGCATTAAAGACCATGGTGAAAAAAGGACATATACTCAAATGAAAACTAGAAAGATTTCTGAGAAACTGCTTTGTGATGTGTGATTTCATCTCACAGAGTTACATGTTTCTTTTCATTGAGCAGTTTTCTAA
>NW_022312656.1:0-7053 GCF_002776525.5 Piliocolobus tephrosceles | reverse complement strand
ATATTGTTCTAAGGAGCAATAAATATATTGCAGCAAGTAGAATCTTCTCAAATGCCATACAAGTAGTTGTGAATTGGAAAAGAACAAGCTTGAATTCTATGTAATTTGAAAAAGCACAAACAGTTTTATAATATTGCCTGAATTACTGCAGTCAGATGGGAACCTCCTTCAGAAATTGATAACAATATAAACATATCCATCTCTGTCCCCTGTGATGCACTAAGTAAAAATATTGTGAATATCAAGATCATTAATAATAATTTTCAAGTTACTGGAATGCAGGAAAGATGACACAATTCAGCTTTGCCATGATATAAAATATGAAAAATAGAGACACAAAATCGATAGAAAAGGATGCCTTATCAGGTATTATTGCTACCAACGGAATGATACTCAGTTAAATTTGAAAGTATGAGGTGATAACAGAATCAGATAAATGTCATAAAATAGTCAACTTCCATTATCTGTCAGTGGAGGAAATGGTGATGCAAATAACGGAAATAAAACAAATTTCTAACCGTTCTGCCTGTGCATATTGTGTATTTAGGCACCAAGGATTCATACAAAGAGGCACCAAGGATTCATACAAAGGTATATAAGAGGAAAACAGCAGAGTTTACAACGTTAAACAATGCCATTTACTCAGCCTTTTTTTTTTTTTTGGCAAGAAGTTAATGAACCAAAAATATAGTCTTATTCTTTTAAAAGAGCTAGGTCTTCATTTGAAGCTTGCTGATTACTATAGGGGTTTTGTATTAATAGATATGAGAATGCATGTGTACTGTTTGTGACTTATTTGAGTCAGTTTATCTTATTCCATACCTCATTATACATTTGATTTGAGGCAACATGCAGAATAAATTAAAGTGCAATAATTGGTCAAATGCAATAGAAATAATTTTACTGGTAAACTATAAAAAAGAGTAAAAATAATGGTGATGATAAGAATAAGATTTTTTATGAGATGGGGCCTTCTTTGTGCCAGCCAGCATTGTAGTAAGTGTGTGGATATGTTCTCTCACTTAATTTTTAGAACAATCATGTCTACTGTGTGTACTAGCTTCAATTTGCAGATGAGGAGACGGAAGCCTAATGAAAATGAGTATCATGTGCAAAATTAAATAGTTGGAAAAAAACTAATACTGATATAAAACAGGATTTTTACCCTCTGCAGAATATCCAATGTCGAAATACCACAAATAGTTATCTATTGAGATGAATAAAACAAAATAATATATACATATATGTATATACTATTATCAAAACATTCATTGCAAAGTAATAATTTCAGAAGAAAAGGTAAGCATCACCAAAGAAGTGAAAAAAAAAATTTGGAAAGTGTATGTTACTGGCATGGGTACGTTTTAATATATTCTTGGCATTTTCTACATAAATTCATAAAAATCTAACAACTGATATTTTTATTAATACATGGTATAGACTTCAATATTAGTCATTGTAAATAATTTTAAAGGAAAAGAAGTTAATTTGATAAACTGAGTGTTTAAAAATGTGTTCTCAGATTTATTGGGTGACAAAATTAAATAAAAAGCTTATAAAATTGTCACAAATTCTAATATTCTCAGTTCAAATGAGTCACGATTTCTTTAAAGCATATTATCTTTTCAATGAAAATACGATTTGTAAAAGTTTAATACATATACACAAAATTATCAGATAAAAATAACTGCATTTATATTTGTGACATGATTTTCCGTTTTCAAATAACTTCTTTAATTATACACATACAATAGTCCACTGTTATTCCTTTAAGCTACAATCCAAGACCTCCAATGGATGCCGAAAACCATGGAGAGTACTGAACTCTATGTATACAAGTTATCGTCCTCTACATACAAACCTATGATAGAACTTAACCTATAAATTAGGCACAGTAAGAGATTAACAATAATAACATAGAACAAATAGAGTGGTGTGTGATTTAAAATGTATAAATTGTTTTTTCTGGAAATTTTCATTTAATCTTTTTGGACTCTGGTTACTGCTGATATATGAAACCACAGAAAGCAAAACTGCCAATATGTGGGGACTAATGCACTTAAGTCACAGTTTTGGAAACATGAGTTTTGTACTGAAATAATGTAGTTGAGTGAAAGATCTTTTTCACAGTCTTTTTGCTATTAATTTTCTTCCTTGCTACATAAGACAATATGGACATTCTTGTCTGTTAAGTCAATAAATTATAAGCCTATAAACAAACAGGTATCCCTGTATTGGACCCAAATTATAAAATTTCATCTCTTTTCTTATCCTACCCTGTGTGTATATTCATACACACACACACACACACACAACTTACATACACACACATATATACACATATTTACATATATGTATTTTAAATTCTTTTGGTTCACATAACATGCTTAGAGAGCTTAACATAAAATTGCTTAAGTTCTCTTTAAAACTTGTTCATAACTTTATTGGTTAAAGCTAACATGCTTTATCTGGAACCCTAGTAAATGGCATAAGGACATATTACTGTTGCATGTGTTTAAAGCAATTAAATAAACCTTTTCTAAGTTATTATTGCGATACTAATATTAACAAGTTAGGCTAGGGCCAAATTATGAGGAAAGTGAAATCTATGATTGAAAATTATGTAGAATGTTCTACAGGCAAGTGGGATCCATGCAAATGTTATGAGGAAAGTTCTGACATAATGAATCTTGTTATATTTATATGTTTTATCTTATGACGAAGATTGCAACAAGTGAAACAGGTGTAATAAACTGGCAACCTGGGCTTTAATGCTGCTACCAGAAATGTGTCATGTTCCTGGATTTTTTTTTTTCTTTACTGGGGAGGAGCCATGGAAGGACAATGCTCAAATTAGAAATAAGAAACAATTATACTTCCTTAAGCGACATTGATATGAGGGGTGTGGTCATAAAAATAATCAGTGTCGGAGAAGCCTTCAGTGAAAACTATCCTCGTGATAGAAACAGTTTTTAGGTAGAAGAAGGGGAGGAGAAGTTTCAAAGTTAAATTTAAAGACATTTTCTATTGTGAGACGATATATTCAAGAACGTTCAGGGAAAAGGTTTGGATAGGTGGGATGAGGTGAAAGTGTGTGTGTGTGTGTATATTTGAGAATATATTAGGAAATACAGAAAGTCTTACTTCCCATAAACAAGAAAAGATGTAACACATCTTGACCTGTTTTCTCAGGCCAGTGTAACATTAAACCAAACCAGTTAAGTATAAGAAAAACAATGAGAAAGATCCCATAAACGTATATGTAAAAATTTTTGACAAAAGTATTGTCATATGAATTACATTGGAAATCTGTATTACAGTGATTATTCAGCATGACAAAGTGGTTGGTTTAACTTTAAAAAATAAACATCACATTAACAGACTTTAGAAGAAAATTTATATGATTATCTTAGAAGTTGCAGAGAAATGTATGTGACAAAATTCATCACCTACTCATGACAAAACTCTCAGCAAACTAGAAACAGAAAATATCCCTATAAGGAATAATTGCAAAAACATCCATAGCTAACATCACATGATGTGTTGTAAAATGTAATGTTTTGTCTTTGAAGTTGGAAATAAGATAAATATGTTACTACTACTTCTATTTAACATTTTACTGGAAGTGAGTTCAATAGAGAAAATTGTAATGGAAAAAGTAAAAAATGTTTTCTCACAGATGACTTGATGAGGTAAGTAGAAAATCCAGAATAATGTACAAAACAATTCATAGAATGAATAAGAAAGTTTAGCAAGTTTGTGGCATACTAAATCAGGCCCCCAAATTTATTCTATTACTGTGTTGCCATTAGAAAACATAGGGAAATTAAATTTTTAAAGTATAAACTATAAAATTACCTACAAGTATAAACTATAAAATTATTAGAAGAAAACAAAAAACTTCATTACTTCAGAATTGGCAATGGATTCTTATATATGACCCACAAAAAGCATAAGCAATGAAATTTTTAAAAATAGATAAATTGGACTTCATAACTTTTTAATGGAGGTTTTATAGGACACTATCACAAATGGAAGAAAATATTTGTAATACAGGAACATTGCAGCAAACTAGCATATATAGTAAACTTACTAATACTTTAGTTAAAATTTGCTAAACAAAAGGTTGCATTTCCCATAGCAGCCTCCAAGATGGTCGCCAATGATCCCTAGCTCCTGGTAGTCACACTCCTGTAACTCAAAGCATCAGAATCTATCTGTGCAACCAATAGTATATAGCAGAAGTCCTGGTGTCACTTCCAGGATTAGGTTATATAAGATACTGCTGCTTCCATCATTGTTACTATGTCAGAGGTCTCTAAAGCTAGCCCCAGATTTACTTATTCAGTAGAAGAACTCACAGGACTCAGTATATAGTTGTACTTTTGGCTAAGATTTATCAAAGCAAAATGATATGCAATAAAATTAGTAAAGAAAAAAAGGCCATGGGATGAAGGCTTAAAGAAGCCAGGAGCAAATTTTCAAGAGTTGTCTCCTAGTAGAGTCACACAGGACACACTTAATTCTTCCTGCAATGAATTGTGACAACACGAGTGTTCACTCGGAGGAAAGATTCAGTACGCAAGGTTTTTATTGTAGGCTGGGGACAAGGAAAGTCTCTGACTCGACCAAAATTCCAGACACCAGAAAGAAAGCAGGTGTTCAGCATAAACCATGTTGTTTACACCGTTTTAGGCACAGTGAGCTACTGGTACGTATCATTTTTTCTTTCTTTTCCTTTAGGAAAACACTCTTCTAAGTTTCTTACTTCATTTGGTTCTGGAGGTGCTGATCCTATCTCCCCTGGCTCTAGAGCACATGACCAAGGTTGGCCAGCTACGGCGGTACCACCCTGAACACGCCTGATGTGGTCTAATACTTATCATTTAGGTAAAAATCATCGTAGTATAGAGAACTCATTAGCAGTCACATTTCCAAATGCCAGCCATGGACCAAAACTTCCAGGTAGGCCTTTCTACGGATTGCAGTCTCGGAACTACTATGTTAAATCTTCTGCAAAGTCATCCTTTCTCTTCAATCACTTGAGGGGAAGCCAGCAGTCAGGTTGTGCACAGAGCTATGTCCTGCCTATGGTGAGAAACTGATGCCTGCCAACAACTGTGTGTGAGTTTGGAAGTGGATTAGTAAAGTTATAGATGAAGGCAACCTTGGCTGACAGCTATGCTGCACCCTCAGGAGATACTGTGCCCGTGCCAGATCGACCCAGCTAAGCTTTGTCTAGATTCCTGATCATCACAAAATGTATGTGATAGTGAATAGTTTTGTTTTAAGCTACTCAGTTTTTGCATAAATTGTTATATAGTGTTGAGAGATGAAAGATTTCCCCAACCAAAGATGTCCACATTCTAATCTTTGGAACCTGTGAATACATTACTTTATGCAGAATTTGCAGGTGCAATGAAGGTTTTTTTTTCGTTTGTTTGTTTGTTTTAAACAGAGTTTCGCTCTTGTTGTGTAGGCTGGAGTGCAATGGCGCAATCTTGGCTCACTACAACCTCCGCCTCCGGAGTTTAGACGATTCTTCTGCCTCAGCCTCCTGAGTAGCTGGGATTACAGGTTCCCACCACCACGCCCAGCTAATTTTTCAAATTTTTAGTAGAGATGGGGTTTCACCATGTTGGTCAGGCTGGTCTGGAACTCCCAACCTCAGATGATCCATCCGCCTCAGCCTCCCAAAGTCCTGAGATTATAGGCGAAATTAAATATTTTTTCTTTTGTTTTTGATTTTTTTGAGACAGAGTCTCGCTCTGTGGCCCAGGCTGGAGTCCAGTGGCTCAATCTTGGCTCACTGCAAGCTCCGCCTCCCAGGTTCACGTCATTCTCCTGCCTCAGCCTCCAAGTAGCTGGGACTACAGGCGTGCACCACCACGCCCGGCTAATTTTTTGTGTTTTTAGTAGAGACGGGTTTCACGTGTTAGCCAGGATGGTCCTGATCTCCTGACTTCGTGATCCACCCACCTCGGCCTCCCAAAGTGCTGGGATTACAGGCATGAGCCACCGCGCCCTGCCGAAGTTAAATATTTTAAATGGGGAGACAATTCTGGATTATATGTGTGAGTTCAATGTAATCACAAATGTCTTTATACTAGGGTACGGGGCAGAGGATCAGAGTGAGTAGTAGGAGATTTGGTTATACAAAGTGTTAGGATAAGGAAGCAAGAGAAGGACTTGACTGGCTATTATCAACTTTGAAGATGGAGGAAGTCCCATGGACCAGGAGACATGGGCAGCCTCTAGGAACTTAAAAAGGCAAAGAAATGGATTATCCCCTGGAATCTCTAGAAGGAATAGCAGGCCTGCAATCACCTGGATTTTAGGCAAGTGAAAATGATATTGGACTTTGGCCCATCACTACTGTAAGATAGGTTGTTGTTGTTCTTTTAAGCTGATATGTTTATGGTAATATACATATATTCAACAACAATAGGAACTAATACCTGCAGCAGTAAATAAAGAATACTTGAGGATATATCATTGCACAAAACCTATTGCTCTCAAGGAATTTACATTCTAATGGGGGAAAAAGGTACATATGTGAGAAAATATTGATCAGATGTTAATTAGTCCTACAAAGAAAAGTAAAGCAGGGTAGGGAGAATAGAGCAAGTCTGATACAAGTTGTTGACAAAAAGCCTAGTTTACCAGAGGATACATAAGTTAAAAACTGAATGAAGTGACAAAACAAGTCTCTTGTGTCTCTGGAATAAGAGTGATTCAAGCAGAGGGGGACAAGTTCAAATACTCTGCGATGAAAGCAGGTTGGATGTGTTCTAGGAGCATCCAGGGGGGCAGTATGGCTGGACATCAAGAGTAAGCAAGATGGAATATGGCACAATAGCACTACACCCTATATGGACTGTGCATAAAGTTCTTTCACTTTCTTCACAACTGCACTGATACAAGAGTCATTCTTATCCGAGATCTTGGCAACTGCAGCATGTGATTTTTGTCCTTCCTTGTTGAGTAAAGAACTTGTGCCTTTTCGTTTGAAGAAAGTACTTTTGGTTTTTCTTTGTTATATCTGAATTTTCA
>NW_022312655.1:0-2003 GCF_002776525.5 Piliocolobus tephrosceles | reverse complement strand
CAGATCATAAAGCAATCTCTCAGACGGCTTCTTTCTAGCTCTTATGAGAGAACATTTACTTTTTCACCATAGGCCTGAATGCGCTCCCAAATATGACTTTCCATAATCCACGAAAACACCGTCAGTAAACTGCTGCATGAGGACTAAGTTGTAACTCTATGAGATGAATTCACAAATCACAAAGAAGTTTCTCACAAGGCTTCTTTTCACGTTTTTAAAGGAGGATATTTCCTTTATCAGCGCAGGTCTCAATGCGAATCAAACTAGGCCTGCTCAGTTTCCTCAAAGACAGTGGTAACCGACTACTGCTTGAAATTTAAATCTAACTCTGTGAGATGAATGCACACAACACAGAGAAGTTTCTAAGAAAGCTTCTTTCTAGTTTTCATAAGAGGATATTTCCTTTGTCACCCCCCATTAGCTTCACTGCGCTAAGAAATATCCCTTTGCAGATTTCCAGAAAACTGTGTTGGCAAACTGTTGGCTGAAGACAAACGTGTAACTCTGTGAGTTGCACTCACACATCGCAATGCAGTTTCTCAGAAGGCTTCTTTCCAGTGTCTGTCTGAGGATATATACTTTTTCTACATAGGACTCAATGAGATCCCAAATATCACATTGCAGAATCCACGACAAGACTCTTTGAAACTGTTCCAAGAAGGGAAGGTTGGAACTCTGTGTGATGAAGCCACACATCAGAAAGCAATCTCTCAGACAGCTCTCTCTAGTTGTTCTCTGAGGATACTTGCTTTTTCACAATGGGTCCGAATTGGCTCCCAAGTATGACTGTGCAGATTCCACGAAAAGACGGTTAGCAAACTGCTTCCTGAGGATTAAGTTGTAACTCTGTGAGATGAATTCACAGATCACAAAGTAATTTCTCAGAAAGCTTCTCTCTCGTTTTGAACTGATGATATTTCCTTTATCAGCGTAGACCTCAAAGCCATCCATATTAACCTTTCCTAAGTTCTTCAAAGACACTGTTAATGGCCTGCTCCAGGAAACATAAGTGTAACTCTGTTAGATGAACTGTCACATCAACAAGAATTTTCTAAGGAAGCTTCCTTCTACTTTTCATAGGCGAATATTTCCTTTGTCACCATTAGCTTCACTGCGCTAAGAAATATCCCATTGCAGATTTCCAGAAAACTGTGTTGGCAAACTGTTGGCTGAAGAAAAACGTGTAACTCTGTGAGTTGCATTCACACATCGCAATGCAGTTTCTCAGAAGGCTTCTTTCCAGTGTCTGTCTGAGGATATATCCTTTTTCACCATAGGCCTCAATGACCTCCCATATATCACATTGCAGGATACACGACAAGACTCTTAGCAAACTGTTCCAAGAAGGGAACGATGGAACTCTGTGTGATGAAGCCACTCATCAGAAAGCAATCTCTCAGGAAGCTATTCTCTAGTTGTTCTCTGAGGATCCTTGGTTTTTCACAATGTGCCCGAATTGCCTCACAAACATCACTGTGCACGATCCACGAAAAGAGAGTTAGCAAACTGCTTCCAGAAGAATGAGTTGCAACTCTGTGAAATGAATTCACAGATTACAAGTAAATTTCTCAGAAACGTTCTCTCTCGTTTTGAACTGATGATATTTCCTTTATCAGCGTAGGCCTCAAAGCCATCCAAAGTAACCTTTCTTAGGTTCTTCCAATAGAGTGTTAATGGCCTGCTCCATGGAACATAAGGGTAACTCTGTGAGATGAATTCAAACATCAAGAAGAGGTTTCAAAGGAAGCTTCTTTCTCATTTGTATCGGCGTAGATTTCCTTTGACCCTATAGTCTTCAAAGGGATCCGAAATATCAAACAGATATTTGATCTTCTGGTGGAAACAGAGATCAAATTTCTCAGATTCCACCAAAACGGGGCTAGGAAAGGGCTCCACGAAATACTACTGGAACACAGTGAGTTGAATTCACACAGCACAAAGCCGTTTCTCAAAAGAGTCTCTCTTTGGGACCTGAGTTTATTTGTGGTCTCGGAGCGCCACCT
>NW_022312653.1:0-2228 GCF_002776525.5 Piliocolobus tephrosceles | reverse complement strand
TGCAACAACAATTAAAGATGTTAGCTTAGGCTGGGCGCGGTGGCTCAGGCCTGTAGTCCCAGCACTTTGAGAGACAGAGGCAGGCAGCTCACGAGGTCGGGAGTTTTAGACCAGCCTGACCAACATGGTGAAACCCCGTCTCTACTGGAAATACAAAAATTAGCTGAGCATGGTGGTGCACGCCTGTAATCCCAGCTACTCAGGAGACTGAGGCAGGAGAATCATTTGAAGTCGAGAGGCAGAGGTTGCAGTGAGCCGAGATTGCACCACTGCACTCCAGCCTGGGCAACAGAGAGAGACTCTGTCTCAAAAAAAAATAAAAAAAAAAAGTCAGCTTAAATATTAGTTACAGAAATTTGAAGACACACAAACTACAGGAATGAACACCCCAGACAGAATGTGAGCAAACTGCTGCAAAAAGAAACTTCACTCCACCAGATCTTCATAGCTACCAAACCCAGGGCTATTGGACCGCTTACTTCAGAATTTTGGACCTTAGATTCAAGCAGAAGGAAGATAAAAGAAAACAAGAGTAACCAGGATGCTCTATATTAAATAGTTAGCCCTTGTATAATGAGATGTGTATTCTGTTTTCTCAGTATGGGGTATTCTTTTCTAATGTGGATAATAAAGCAGAATGCCAGTATCCAACTGAGACTGTGCCCTAGTAATCTTCGAAATGAAATGGATAGCTGGTTTCCTGTATAAATATCCAGAAAAGACATTTGCCATGTTAAAATTTTTATAAATTTTATAAAATTTATTCTGTAGAGTAAGTAGGACTTAGTTGTAGCTAGTGTTTTGCTTTTTTTTAACAGAGTGAAGCTCAGAGTTTTACCATTATATTTACCAGCTTTCTACCTAAAACCAGATATAAGTTTTTTCTGTTTTTGTTTTTGTTTTCTTTTTTTTTTTTTTTGAAACAGAGTCTCGCTCTGTCACCCAGGCTGGAGTGCGGTGGCGCGATCTCGGCCCACTGCAAGCTCCACCTCCCAGGTTCACGCCATTCTGCTGCCTCAGCCTCCTAAGTAGCTGGGACTACAGGCGCCCGCCAGCACACCCGGCTAATTTTTTATATTTTTTAGTGGAGACGGGTTTTCACCATGTTAGCCAGGATGGTCTCATCTTGACCTTGTGATCCGCCCGCCTTGGCCTCCCAAAGTGCTGGGATTACAGGCGTGAGCCACTGTGCCCCACCAGATATAAGTCTTTTAAATATGCAACGTATGTAAAATAAAATACTGAATCTCTTTGAAAAATAATATGAAAAAGTTCTGATACAAGCAATGTGTTTCTTCAAATATCATAATTTGATTTCTTGCAGCAAAAGTTCATTTCCAACACTCAGCAGAATTAATCAAGCACCTAATAAAAGCTGGAGTGAATTATACTATGCAGGTAAGCTACTTTCTTAGAAGGGTGTGTTTTCCTGCTGTGTTTTTTCACTTGTGAGATTCACAACACAGCTTCTCTATTATTCCGTTCTCCATACTATTATTTTTTAATACGTTTTTTAGGTACCAAAGATTGTGTTCTCTGTTCCTAATTACACCGGGAATGTGAATGAGCTCATGCTTTACAAGTGAATTGCATGAATCCTTTCTAAATTGTCATTTTCCTCTCAGACTTATTCATATCCCAAATATTGAACTATTTTAAAAGTCACAAGTTTCTACTTCCCTTCTTGTTCCTTTTGTCTTTTCTTCCTTTTGTTGTTCCTTTCTTCCTTTTCTTGTTCCTTTTGTCTTTTTCCTTTGTCTTTATTATTAAATATGAGAATTTGTTATCAATTTATTATTAAGTATGAGAATTTATTATAATCTCATAATAAATAGTGGACAAAAAATGTTTGGGGAAATACAGGTAAAGAAGAGAGGATAAAAGGCCATTTGCACTACCATTTACACCTGTGCATTCATATATTTAATACATATTTATCAAGGACATTATAGTGGTCACGCTGCTCTATGGGTAACAAGACATACTTTACACAATGAAGGAGGTTCCAGTCTGATATAGGAGTCATGAAAGGAAAAAATAAAGTCATTTAAATTTCTCACCATTCAGAAGAACCAAAAGTTGTTCAACCTATCTAAAACACAAACTACCAGGTTTAGGGTAATGAAAGATGAAGACATACAGATAAACATATGTCAGGTCGTTCCATCAGCATTGTTGAGGAATATGGAGTTTTATTCAAAGGGCAATGAGGCACCATTTAAACCTTT
>NW_022312651.1:0-14402 GCF_002776525.5 Piliocolobus tephrosceles | reverse complement strand
AGCCCAGCCAACAAAGTGAAACCATGTCTCTACTAAAAATACAAAAATTAGCTGGGCATGGGGGCGGGTGCCTGTAATGCCAGCTACTCAGGAGGCTGAGGTTGTCGAGATCACACCACTGAACACTAGGCTGGGCTACAGAGCAAGAGTCCATCTCAGGGGAAAAAATACCCTTCAATATCAATCATTTCTTCTGACTAAACTACTATGATTCCTCCTTGACCATCTTATTGGCAGACTGGAGAAGGGCAAAGGTTGAATCTGGGAAATAAAATGTTTCCAGCACAGCTGCAACTTTTACTACCAACACTCATTGGTAATAACAGCAACAATCAGCCAGGGCCATAGGAGGATATGGAGAATGATATCAGGGAGGAGAAACTTGGCTACCATGGGAAAATTCCCAGAACAGAAGAATTCCTGTGAGCTGAAGACTACCTCATTTATGTCTAGCAAATGTTCATAGTTGTGAATTGAATAGATTATAAGCTAGATTAGAAAAGGGATAGTTAGCAAGAAAAAATTTAATAAAGTCTTGAAAGCAGGCATATGCCTGATTTATTCCACACGTAGGGTATTCCTCCAGTTTTAAAGCCCTCATATAGTCTCTGCTGCTGTAGCTTTTACCCATCTCTGTGGTTTAGTTCAGATACCATTTTTTAACATAAAACTCATTTCTCATAGAAATTAATCTTCACTTTTTCTGAATTCCTATAGATTTTGATTCCCTCACATTTCTAATACATTCCATCACTCATTATCAGATTTTATATAAATATTCTTCATCATTAATATATTTAAAATCACTTACTAAAGTCAAAGCACGGAAAAATGAAACTACATAACATTGTAATTTAAATTAGGAATAATCTGGTACGGTTTGTGGTAGAAGTCAGATTTGCGAAAATAAGTCATGGCTAATTGACAAAATGCTAGGCCAGGCCAAGTGTGCCAAATTAAGGAGTTTGAAAATTTTCTGGAATCCTCCAACATTTCTAAAATAAGTAGCTATACATATATCTAATTAACTGTATGTCTAATTTGACCTAATAGATTATGTAGTAACTGGAACTAGGTATTATTTTATCTTGGTCCTTAAGTTCCTCAAGAAACTGGTCAGTTACTGTTAGATTGATTCATTTCTCTGTGAAAACAAAACTGAGGCTCAGAACAGTCAATGATTGCCCATGATCATGTAGCTAGATAGGGCACAGATCATGTTCTGATTCCTAGTTTTGAGCACTACGTTACAACCTGTTGCAATTTCCTTTTTATATTTCTGTTCACGTTCCTGTGCATGGTATCAACTAGTATAATTTCACAGTACAATGCTTAACACCTGCTTTCTGCTAGACTATGCATATTAGTGTATTTTCTTTGCAAATGAGTCACAAGTGATTAGCAAATGTTAGGGAAATAAACTGAGTGGATGGCGGGAGAAAGGCATTGGTTCTCATTAGCTCTTTCTATTTACACTCAATAAGTCCCAAAATATTTCATCTAGATACAAATTACATAAAAGAGGAGTCCGTGTAAATGAATTGCCTGCCCGAAAAAATTAAAAAGAAAAAAATAGTAAAAGAGTGAAGTGCCATTTGATCATCTAGAGGTAGAATAAGTTTACAGTTAACATGCTTATATCTTTAGAAATATGTACGTAGAACTTTTGTGATTTGCCCGAGAATGATTTTAATACTTTAGATCTAAGGTTTTCAACCTTTGTGTTCACCGTGCCCTTAGTATCTCAGTGATTTTTTTCATAGTACCCCTAAGCCAAAAGAAATAAATCCTGTTTAGTAAACACTTAGGTCCAAATAACGTTTATGTCCAAAAAAATTAACAATCTCCTAAAAATAGGAGAAATTAAATACAATTAAACACCATTACTTACTGAAAGTATGTATGTACCTGTTTTCCACTGTAAAACTTTTCAAACCTCAGAATTAGACTGGTGGCAGCCACCCTCATTACCTATTTCTTATTCAATTTCTAACTCATAATTCATAATTTAATTCATAGTTGAATTCAATTTATAATCCAATTCATAGTTGAATTCAATTATAATTCAATTCATAATTTAATTCAATTCATAATTCAATACTTAATTAATAAGCAGGCTTCCATCATTTCCTCATTCTGATTCTCTATATTGTATATATTAGAAGATACATTATTATTTATAATAATATAAATTTTGCTCCTGCCCCTTGCCCAACTGCTCTATAGAATTTTAGTAATTTTATTGATGTAAAAAATTTAAATTTGTTAAATAAATTTGATACATAAATGCACGCTCATTGTAAACTTCACAATCCAGATGAATGAAATCCCTCTCAATTTTCTACCCATATCCACTAACTACTGCTACAGGAATGATGACTATTGTTAACAATTTGAGGTATATATTTTCACTGAAATAATTACATATGTAGATTTAGAAGTATATGGTCACATTGTATATTTTATATTAAAAATACTAGATTGCAGGTATTAAAAATTTTCATTTACCCATTTTGGAGAAATCATTCTATATAAACAAGTATGAACTTACCCTGACCTCCTTTCTGCTATTGAACACTGACGGGTGTGTTATGCTGTATAACTTCCTTTCGTCTGTCCGGATCCAGTCTCCACTCTTCTCCACACTGCTCTGTGTCCTGGGAAACTGAACTAAAACGACTGCCTGAAAGAGCTCTTGATCCTCAATGCCTTCCTTAACCTGTGGCTTCTGATTGTATCTGTCAGAGCAGTGAAAGCCACTGGCAGAAGATACAGAAGGAAGAAAAGCAAAGTTGAGACACTTACTTCCCACCTTCCTGCATGCTTGTTATCTATTTGTTTGCCATCTTCCCCCACCAAGGGTCATACCTTTTATCAGGTGGCCTTCTACACACAGCTGTCATGAGTTTCCCATTAGGTCAAGAGATACTGGGAGTTTTCCATAGTTATAAACTCCAGGATACTACATTTCCCTTTCTGGCGTTCCTAAACTTGTACCATATCATTGTAAAAAATGCCTTTATTAAAATATGTTCAGTTACTTAATTTGAGTGTGGCACTTGTTTTCATCTAAGTCTTTGATGCATGAGGAATTGCTGTATTCAATCTTTATTTACACATTTAACTTCCTACAGTGTGTGATATTTTGTACAATGCTACAGTGAACATCTTTAAATGTCTTTATAAGTACTGTGAGTATTCTTTTTTAATGAATATTCTTTTATGGTTGATACCTTGAAGAATAGTTTTGGGATTAAAAAGTAGCTTCAATTTAAAAACAGATACACATGGCTGAAAGTCCCACCAAAGGTGGGGGAATAATTTATTCTCTCTCTGAAACTAAATGAAAGCATATATTTTTCCATCCCACTCACCAACAATGAATTTTACAAACCTTTCTTAACATGTATAAAATTTTAACTTTTAATTGTTTTAATGTGTGTTCACTGATTAGTAATGAGAAATGACCTTCTTGTAATATGTTTATTAGCCACTGATGCTTTCTTTCTGAATAGTTAATTCAAATCTTCTGCCGTTACCATGGGTAGAGGGAATGGTAGCTGGAGTGATATGAGAAACACATGGAGCAGAACTCAGGTTTTCCAGGCAAAGCATAGTAACCAGGCAGCCCTGGCCAATTCACTAACTGAATGCAAACACCTGAGCAAGCCCAATTCTGATCAGTACTTCTGTCCCAAATCAGTGGAACCCATTGGCTGGGGTGTAGATTTATGAGGGGGTGGGGGGGGGGAAGCGTTACTACTTTAAATCCTAAGATTTAGTGGTTTTTAAACAGAAACAAATAATTGATAAAATCATCTGAATCACTTTTTTAAAACATTTTATTTATTGTGTTATTAGTGCTTTTAGTAAACTCCCTACCCTCAAGAATACTGCTTCTCCTGTAAGATTCTCAACTGGTAGCTGTTTCCCTTTCCTTACTCCTAATACTATGGAGATGCGAAAGATACCCTCTGTGTCACATCCAATCTCTTTTCTTCCCTTTTCTTCCAAAACGCCTAGCTCCAATGATGTTCCTTCTTCATCCCTAGGAACAACAGATTTCAATTTGATGTCATCCTCCTTCTAACAAATATCATAGACACTTAGGCTCATCTCAAATCCCATAGAATTTCGGCTGTCTGTCCCACATGACTACTTTCATAACTCTCGATGCTTTAAATATTGACATGGATAACTCACCCAACAATCATATTTGTACCCTAGAACTTACCATTACTAATAAGCACAAACTTTCCATACTGTCAATTTCAATTCCTCTCTAATTCCGCCCCTTCACTAGCTTCCATGCTCTAAGATCCCAACACCAATAACCAGAACTTAAGGTTTACTGCCCCTCTTGTATTACATTATTCCTCTCTTATTTCTTACCTTCTTTTGTATCTTTACCCAGCTTAAATTTCATGGTAAAACATTATAATCAATCCCTCACCTATGTCTCCAACTCCCTTAGTAACACCACAATCCTAGTTCACATTCTCTGCGTACCTTGAACCTCTATATACCTACTTGAGCTTAGTGGTGTAAAACACACTATCATGCAGATTGTTCACATATAGAAGCATGTTTGCCAGCTTCTTACATATGCCTACTGCTGCTCAACAATTGTATTAGGTGTTTCCATTCTCCATTCAATCTGCCATCTTCCTAGATGACCATTTCAGACCCTGTCCTTTCTGCACAAACCTCTAAAATCTACACTCGTATCTGATGAGGTCAGCTCTTGCTTTATGAAAGAAATTCTAGCAGCCAAAATACCTTCTAGATGTTTCCACCACTATTACAACCTTGTAATAGTTTTTTTATGACAATATATACATTTTTCCTGTTTCATTAGAAATAAATTATTCATGCTTCTATCCAAAGGCCACACCTTCAGTTCTATGATAGATTCTACTATCACCATTTTCCTAAAGTACCCCATTTCTTCAATTTTACCTTTGTTTTATTTATTTTTAGTTGTGTGCATGATGTTTCACATCTATGTGAAAGATGTAGCTTTTTCTCTTATCTTAAAACACATTGAAAAACTGCTGAGCTCACTGCTGATCCTGCCTCTCCCTCTGCTTTATATAAAAACCTGTTTTTTTTCTTTACAACAACACTCCTTACAACACTTCACTTCCCTCATTTATTGTAATGCTTCTTTTCATATTACCCCTTGAGCCCATTCCAAGCAAGCCTATTGCTGTTGTCACTGTAAAAGACTTCTACTACAAGGTCAGCAATGACTTCTTAATCACTGATTACAATAGTCAATTCTTAGTCTTCATCTTGCTTGATCTATCTGCAGTATTTGCTATTCTCATCTGTAATACGCAATTTGTAACTTTTTCCATACTGTAACCAATCTCCTGAATGTCCTTCTATACTCTTATCTTTGCATTTGCTTCACTGTCTTCTCTCAATTCCTGCTCTAAAAACATTGGAATGCCCAAAAACTTGGTCCTTGGATTGCTTAAAAATTTGACATGTGTACATCAACCAAGTATCATTTTGTCACGCATTTTTAAATGCGGTTTTTATACTAGAGATTTTTAAATTTATACCTTGTAGCTAGATTTAACACTGATTCAAAGACTTTTATAGTCAACTTTCTACTTGATATGTATACTTAGTTTTCTAATACGCAACTCAAAACAATCATACCCCAAACTTAGCTCTTGACTCTAACATGTCATCAATACCACCACTTCTTCTTACAATCTTTGCCATCTCAGTTTAAGGCAACTGTGATCTTTGTTTTATAAACCTGTGAAATTGTATCTGTTACTTGCTTCTTTAAAGAGGCCAAAATAGGCTTAGCACAAAATATATTCCTAGTGTGATAGATTTTAAAAATATTCTCTTTAGGCCAGGCGCGGTGGCTCAAGATTGTAATCCCAGCACTTTGGGAGGCCGAGACGGGTGGATCACGAGGTCAGAAGATCGAGACCATCCTGGCTAACACCGTGAAACCCTGTCTCTACTAAAAAATACAAAAGAAAAACCTAGCCGGGCGAGGTGGCGGGCGCCTGTAGTCCCAGCTACTCGGAGGCTGAGGCAGGAGAATGCCATAAACCCGGGAGGCGGAGCTTGCAGTGAGCTGAGAACCGGCCACTGGACTCCAGCCTGGGCGACGGAAGGATACTCCGTCTCAAAAAACAAAACAAAACAAAACAAACAAACAAAAATTCCTCTTTACAAGGATATTTAAGATGTCCTCTTAAATGTATTCGATTAACATTTTCTTTGTCCTAACACCAATATTAACACACCTTTTTTTTGGACATATGTCTGATATTCTTTTATTTCTTTGCTACCTCTATTAATGAGTCATTTTATTTTCTCAGATTAAATGTTCAATGCTCTTTTAAACAAAAGAGCTATTTAAAAGCCAGTTTGAAACTAACCATTTAAATTGTTTTTAGATATTGATTAGATTTGTGATTACTGAGATGTTTAAATCATTTTTAACAACATCTTTCATGTTTTCTACTTTCTCTGCTTTAAAAAATATTATCCTTGTCTTTTGATGAAGTCATGCAGCTACATTTATTTTTCTCTAATGATTTCAAAGTCTGACATCTCATTAATATTTTTTAAATGGTTCCCCTTGAAATTTTAACATGTGTATTTAAGCTTTGCTACTTCTACGCAATGCCTTTGTTAATCATTTTCTTTATATTTTTCTCATGTAAATCAAGAATCTTAGCAATTATTTTGCTCTTCCTCCCACTCCCTGCCATCTTCTGTATCCGCACATTGAAAAGCCGACTCTACATTCAGATCAGCAATACATTAAATCCAAAATCAAAGGTCCTATTGTTTTCTTCAAAAGCTACCTTTATTTATGCCTAAGCATAAATTATACCGGTTTTATTGTTCTTCACCTTTTCTTATACAATCTCTCTCTCAGACTTATTGCTCCTTTTTTCAAAATGTCTCCTCTAGTAATTCTTCCAGACAGGGGTGGACATTGGGAAACACTGTGTGTTTAGGCATGCTTTCAGTGTTTTTATCTTGTGCTCACAGTTGAATGTTGGTTTGGTTAAATAAAGAGTTCTAGTGAAATAGTCACACTGCACATTTAGACAGATAATTCTTCAGAGTCTCGCACTTACTATTACTAATGAGAATCCAGATGTCTATCTGCTGTTATTCATTTCATAGCAGCCTCTACTTCCATCCCATCCCGTAGAACTTCCAATGGAGTTATCCTTGGTGTTCTGAACTTTCTTTCTGATACGACAACGTATTGATCATTTTAAATTTACTTTCTTATTTTAGGTAGACAATACAAATCTAAGGACTTGTGCTTCCTTTTCAGAGCCTTTAAAGGAATTTAAAAATTATGTGTTAACTATCTTCCTACCTACTCTCCCCACTCTGTTGCCACTTTTGTATATAACAAGTACTGATGGTTGATGGAATTCGATGTCTTCTTTTGTGTATTAAATTTTCTCTCCTTGCCTTCCTCTCCCCTTCCCTGTCCCTCTTCTGTCTTATACACATACACACACATACTCACACACACTTGTGTGATGTATTGTAGAATTCATTGACCAATATCTCAGCTCGCTAATTGACTGAATTTAGCTGACTTCTTTTAACCTTATCTATTGATGTACCACCCAATATTCTTTTGATTTTTATTTTTCAACTTTCATATTTCTCATTTCAATGATGTGCATTTAGACTTTTATACACATAAGTGTATTAATATTTTCATAATATTTTAAAGTCTGCCCACATATGTTCTGGAAAACACAAAGTGATTGCACACTGTTTTATCTTATTCTCTTATCTTCATTTAAAATATCCAACTTATCCCATCATGTTATAAGTATTTTTTTTAACTTCATATGATTTTTATATCTTGTATATTTTTCCTTTCTTAATACATTCTGCAACTCTGGAGCTCTGTCTTGTTTTGGTTTAGTATCAGTTTTCCAATGTCATTCAAGTAATTTGGGTACTGGAAGAATTGGAATAATTGATTACAAATACACCGCAGTGCAAAAAACAGGGTCCAATAAATTCAAGATCTCATTTGTTCAAATAGGATTTAATGTTCACTGCCAGTCATACATCGGCAGAAATAATATTTCCCAGAAATAACAAAGGGTCACAACACAAGTCAGAATCATCATCCTGGGAGAAATCATAGAGATTATCGTTGCAAAGGAAACTTTTTGTTATACAATTACTTTTATTTATGTTAAACAAAACTTTGCCTTATCTAGATAGCATATGACTCAGTAATAGAAATTCCTGTACACATTATAATGTGTGTAGTGATTTATATCACTGAAGCAACCCTTGTGAACTAAACAATTAGTGCCAGATAATGAGTAATAATTTCAAATGAAGACAACCTAGAATCAACACTTCATTTTGATGGTGACAGTTCCAGAATGTCAAAGAGATACTAGACCCAGAAATGATCATTAAATTACCTACATTCACTCATTTGTATTGTAATTATTAAGGATTTACATGCAAGAAGAACTGAGAGCCCCCACAGTCAGAGATATTGAGTTTGCAATAATTATTTCGTGCCTACCAAATGACTAGACACAGTCTCAATAGCCAATTTAAATCTAATGTTGAACTAATCAATCCCAAGTGAAGAAAAGAAAAAGTGTGAAAATTTTTAAATGGACTATAAGAGTAAGACAAAAAAAATTACCCATAGTAGCCTTATAGAAGTATTGCAATTTCCATTCTAGGAAGTATTATGATTTTTTTTTAGTATTTCTTATAAAATAAAAAGAGAGGTAAGAGAATCTATTTTCAACTTTAGTTAGCAATGACCTTATCTTTGAACTCAAAGTCATTGAAAATATTATTGAGTATTGAGATTCACTGTTATTTATCAAATACAAATTCAATTGTATTCTATATGAAGTAACAACTTGTAGAAAGAAGCTTATGGGCTTGAGAATACAAGACATGGTGAAGATGTCACACAGAAAGAAAGTTAGTTCCTGTATCAAAAGTACAAACGTGAAATTACAAAGTATTCCTGCGGTATTAACTGTCATCAAAGATGAAAATATATAAAAATAAATAGCAAATAAAGTGACATTAGAAACTCTTAAGAATCGGAGTCTTCCCTTGAAGCTACATGTGGGTGAAATGTGAACCTTCACAATGAGGCTTCATTGTGAAGTGAAAGAAAGCTTCTAGAAATGAACACGTGTCCACTATTATTTCCCTACAATTTTGAATTCCAATGTATGAGAAGATTTTTTTTTTTTTTTTTTTTTTTTTTTTTTTGCATAACCCACTTGGCAGACTAGCATGACCTAATCTAAAACAACCTAGAATCTTTATGTATATCAATCAGTGAATCAGATATTTCTTCTGTTGAAGAAATATCAGTGGCCCTGCCCTTCCTGTGAACTGTTAATCATATATTAGGTATCTTCCTTTGACAAATTTTGAAATCTCAACTATAGCTTGTTCCAAGTGCTTTTAAGAAGAGATAGTATGGCTCATGTCTGTAATCCCAGCACTTTGGGAGGGCAAGGCAGGCAGATCACCAGGTCAGGAAATCAAGACCATCCTGGCCAACATGGTGAAACCCTGTCTCTATTAAAAGTACAAAAAAATTAGCTGGGCATGGTGGTACGCACCTGTAGTCCCAACTACTGGGGAGGCTGAAGCAGGAGAATTGTTTGAACCCAGGAGGCAGAGGTTGCAGTGAGCCAAGATTGCACCTCTGCACTCCAGCCAGGGGACAGAGTGAGACACCCTCTCAAAAAAAAAAAAAAAAAAAAAAGGGATGGTAGATCTGTATTCGAGTAGTCAACAAGAAGGCAAAAATTGTATTTCTGTAAACACAAATAATATGCTATGTGTTATTAAATATACAATTCTATTTATTTATTCTCCATTTATATATCCAATTGAGCATGACCTTTTCAAGCAGCTAATTATTCCAACAGTGTTTCCATGTATGGATTTAGAAACTATGTGCATATGGTTGTACGCATAGCTGGGTATATAGATAGGTATCTGGATAATATTGATATAATGGTTTTTAGTCATGACTGATTTCTGTCCTGAGAGGATAACTATGAAACACATCTGATGGCAATTCAATGAAATACGCAAGTAATCAATTTGGATAATATTGTTGGAGTTTAAGAAAGGTTTTTAATAAAATAAAAATATAAGACTGATTTTTGCAGATTGTTTCAAGCATTTTTGTACATGTATTATAATAAAGCAAAATTATTTTCCAAAAAGTTTCATCACTAAGTATTGAGCTCTATCAAATAGTCATGTCAAAGGCAGTCATTTTGTTGCAACACTCCTATATGCATGTTTAAAAAGTCATTCTTCGAACTTGAAAATAAAAACCTACATCTTCTAAAGCAGAGTAATAGGACATATTCATTGGCATTTCATTACTTTTTATTTGGAAAATGACTATTTGCTACCAGTTCTTCTCTGTGGCAATCCCAGTGCTTTTCCACATGTAAAAACATGACATTACAGTATTAATACGGAACCTTTTATATACGCATGGTTATATATATTTACGTGTGTATATATATATATATGTGTGTGTGTGTGTGTGTGTGTGTATTTACCTGAATCAATTTGTTCATTAGGCAATTATTGGGTTCTTTTAGTAAATATCTGTAGGCTCTGATCATTATAGATGGAGAGAACCTTTGTAATTCCTCACATACAGCCCTACTACCAAGTAAATATTATAATTTTAAAAGTTTTGTACTAAGTTTTTCCAAACTTACAAATATGTATTGACAAGCAAGCACAAAAATTACTACAGAACATGTTCCTAAAAGTTCAGAGAAGCCTCACTCTAAGCTCCGTCCTCGGGCATTCCAACAGGTCTGTTGACTGAAATGTTCATCTATGGTCTGTACAACAATATTTTTACAGCATAATAAGCCAAGCTAGGATTCTTAGGCAGCAGAGTGCCACAGGAAATGGGGTGATACAAAAGTAAAGAATTATAGCACTAAATTGAATAGTTTGAAGTTGATGGAATTTCATACCCTATTTATGCTGAAGCAGTATGTATTATTTCTAACAACTATATTTCTTAAATATCATGAGTATCAAAAATTTAAATTAAATCTCTCTTTTTTTTTTTTTTTTTGAGATGGAGGCTCGCTCTGTCACCCAGGCTGGAGTGCAGTGGCCGCATCTCAGCTCACTGCAAGTTCCGCCTCCTGTGTTTACGCCATTCTCCTGCCTCAGCCTCCCTAGTAGCTGGGACTACAGGTGCCAGCCACATCACCCGACTATTTTTTTGTATTTTTTAGTGGAGACGGGGTTTCACCGTGTTAGCCAGGAGATGGTCTCGATCTTCTGACCTCGTGATCCGCCCGTCTTGGCCTCCCAAAGTGCTGGGATTACAGGCTTGAGCCACCGCGCCCGGCCTAAATTAAATTTCTTAATTCAGATATTCAGTTTCGGTTATGTTAACTACTTCTGAAATATGGATTCCTGATCATGATATGTCAAATTCTCGTGTTCTATTCCTTCTATTCCTTCTATTCCTCATATCTTCATTTAGGTAATAATATGTGTCACATTTACAGGATGCTTCTATCTCCTGTTGATATTTTTCACCTGAAAGCCCTTTGGGAAAACAATAATTATTATAATTCACAGATTTCATGTTGACCCTGTACTTTCAACTTCTCCCTTCTCATACTCCACCATGCATTCTGTCATTTATAACAAAACTTTCATTAAGATGTACTGCATAGAAGCAATTTTTATTTCTACTACTCTACCAATATGTGTAACTTTAAATATTATTTAGGTAAATAAAGCTTCTAACTGAAATTGGAAGACTAATTGCACAAATGGCAACAATTCAGTATAAGTCCTTCACGCATTCACTTTATCTTCATCAGCAGGAATAGCAATGAAAAATGAAAGGAGATGAAATGTTCACTTCACTTCAGAACTGATGATAATTATAAGTGAATAAGGTTGATCAGAATATTTTCATCAGAAAAGTATAGACCTTAAAGATTTGTTACACACTTTTGTCTACTGTGAATAGAATATAGACTGGTGGAATAACAGAACTAATAGGGAACATAGTATTTTAAAATAGGGATCTGCCTGCATACTGAAACCATTCCATCATATGTTAGCACACTCAGTATGCCCTTTATAGATGGTGTTTCCACTGGCACATCATAACCTGAAGTAAATGAGGGAAAAATCTCTTAATTTCAAAGGCTATGCACTTATAGCAAAATGACATGAGATTACTGGGTCATTCTTAGAGTTTGCTCAAAACTGTTTTTATATCTTAATTCATTTAAACACATAGCAACCCATAATTAGTGTTGAATTTATATTATCATGCTTATTATTTCACCACTAACAAGTTTTGAAGAAAAAAAAAAACAGAAGTTCAAAAATCCATGAATATCACTATACAAAATGGACTGTAATATTTGAAAAGTACAAATTATTTCTCCTTCCCTGTTTTGTTTGCTAGTACATTTTGGGAAGTGATGAGTTAGTGAATGAATTATAGTATTCGTAATTCATACTTCACTTTACTACCCCCTGTCACCTCAAATAGTAATCATTTATCTGAATATATTTCCTGGCTTAAGTTACCACTGCCTTAAAACAGGTGAAAAGTAACAAACATTTTCTTAATCTAAAGAAGACTTTAACTTTGTCAATTCTTTCTTTTTGAAGAGAATTTTTTATCATAAGTGAGGTTGCATATATAAAAATAGTGAGGGCATTTGTCTACGTGTTTGGAGACTGGAGAACAAGTGAAAGAGTTAGAGTATGTTCTTTTATTTAGATGATCAGATTGGTAAGTCTTCTGAAATGCAAGGCAAAAGTTCAAAGGTTTTAAGCGTAACCAATAGAATTGGATTATTCTTTTTTAATTATTTTTAGCTAGTCCCAATTATTACAGGAACACTGACATAGGCCTTGGAAATACATATGTATCTGTGTGTGTGTACTTATGTGTCTTTGATATTTAGTTTTGGCAGTTTTTATCTTTCAAGCAGCATTCTATTTCATCTAAGATATCAAATACAAATCTGTTGGCTTAGAAATGTTTATACTCTTCATTTATTAGCATTTCAATATAGTCAGTAGTGATGGGCTCTCTTTTGTCCTTTTGTATGTGTTATTTATTTATTTTTATTTATTTTTGAAATTGATCATTGTATCTTCCCTCTTTTATTCGGGGTTAACAGGGCTAGCGACTTATTTTACTAATCCTTTCAATAAACCATCTTTTGAGCCAGAGAGAAAGGCCAGGTTACCTACAAAGGTAAGCCCATCAGACTAACAGTGGGCCTCTCAGCAGAAACCGTACAAGCCAGAAGCAACTGGGGGCCCATATTCAACATTCTGAAAGAAAAGAATTTCCAACCTAGAATTTTGTATCTGGTCAAACTAAGCTTCATAAGTAAAGAAGAATTAAGATCCTTTTCAGAAAAGCAAATGCTGAGGGAATAAGTCACCACCAGGCCTGCCTTGCGAGAGCTCCTGAAGGAAGCACTAAATATGGAAAGGAAAAACCATTACCAGCCACTAGAAAACACACTGAAATACACTGACCAGTGACATTATGATGCAACCACATAAACAACTCTGAAAATAGCTAGCTACATCATGATGACAGGATCAAATTCATGCATAACAATATTAACCTTTAATGTAAATGGGCTAAATGCACCAATTAAAAGACACAGACAGCATGGCAAGCTGGACAGAGTGAAACTCCATTGGTATGCTGTCTTCAAGAGCCCCATCTCATGTTCAAAGAGACACATAGGCTCAAAATAAAGGGATGGAGGCAGATTTACCAAGCAAATGGAAAAGAGAAAAAAAAGCAGGGGTTGCAATCCTAGTATCTGATGAAATAGACTTTAAACCAACAAAGATCAAAAATTACAAAGAAGGGCATTACATAATGATAAAGGGCTCAATTCAACAAGAAGAGCTAACTATCCTAAGTACGTATGCACCCAATACAGCAGCACTCAGATTCATAAAGACCTTCAAAGAGACTTAGACTCTCACACAAGAATAGTGGGAGACTTGAAAACCCCCACTATCAATATTAGAGCATTAAGACAGAAAATTAACAAAGATATTCGGGACCTGAACTCAGCTAGAGATCAAGTGGACTGGATAGATATATAGAGAACTCTCCACCCAAAAACAACAGAATATACATTCTCATGGACATAGAGTACTTACTCAAAAACTGATCACATAATCTGAAGTAAAATATTCCTCAGCAAATGCAAAACAACTGAAATCATAACAGTCTCTCAGACCACAGCATAATTAAATTAGAACTCAACGTTAAGAAACTCACTCAAAACCACACAACTACAAGGAAATTAAACAATCTG
>NW_022312650.1:0-6237 GCF_002776525.5 Piliocolobus tephrosceles | reverse complement strand
ATTGCAGCAGAACTGCAAAGTTTTCTTTAGAAGGCTGGGGAAGAGAGCAGGAAACAGAGAAGGGGCAAGAGTGGAAAATAGAATGAGGCTCAGAATACCAAGCGTCAGTGCTGTCCCCATCACCTTCCTCACTTGATCGCTGGGTGATCTTGGGCAAGTGTCTTCCTTTCCCTCAGCTCATTTCCTCATCTGTAAGGTAACTTATCTTAGGCTTTGATGTTCATTGTAACTCTAACTTATCTTCCCAAAGCAAAGAGCTGGGAAAGACACTGTGCCCACAATCTGCAAGACACAAGGTTTACAAGCAAAGAACAAATAAAAACAAAAGATTTTTTAAAACCCCTAATGTAACTTGAATTCTTACAAATAAGCAATGGTACATCATACTTTTACAAAGCCCTTTTGTGGTTTCATTTTTTAAAATCATTTCAAGTTTTTTTTTTTACTTCATATTAAGATAATGGGAGATGAAGTGTTAAATGGGTTCATGCAGGAATATATGTAAGAGACACAGAAATCCAAAATACGTAATTGTTATATTAGTAGTTCCCTTTACTGAGGGGGAGCAGACAAAAGAATGTTAGAAAAAACTTCATCAAGTGGATTATATAGAATGTGCTTTAAAAGAGTTTGGTATTTTATTGAGTGGGAAAGAGCAATATGGGGACTTATTGTTCAAGGGTTAAAGCTATGCAAAATGAGTCAATTACAGAGATAGGCTCCAAAACATAGTACCTATAGTTAATAATGAGGTATTTTGTATTTAACAATTTGTTAAGAGGGTCGATCTTAGGGGTTCTGACAACGACAACAACAACAACAATAAACGGACGTAGGAAACATTTGGAGGTGACGGATATATTATGGCTTGGATATTGGTTGTGGTAACAAAAGTAATATAGATGTGCAAATTTGCCAAAGTATATCCACTAATTATGTACAGTTTTTGTATAACAATTTTACTTCAGTTCCTACTATATTGCCTGGCAAACAATACTTTATACTTAAAGTAAGAGCAGTGATTATCGCATGTGCATGTCGAAAATAATAAAGAAAGCAGGTAACAATAAGACATCCTGAGTCTTTTGGAAATAAATAGCATTCACCTGCTTTCTCATCCATTGAGGTATCACAACATTTATATACTTGTGTGTCCCTGGAAGTTTCTTGTGGGAGATTTAGTTATTCTCTTTTCGTTAGGCTCTACTAACCAAGAACCACAGACTCAGACAGCATCATAAAAAGGCCCAGACTCACGATGTCCAGAGACTCCAGGCTCAACCCACATTGATGCTGGCCCTTCAGCCATGAAACTCCATTTGCTTCTCCTTATTCTCCTTCTTTTTTCAATTCTTTTATCCCCAGGTAAGTTGGTAGCTGATTACTGTAAGGTCCTGCAGATTAGAAGGCTATATCCCTGGCCAGACAAGATCCTAGAATCAGTCCTGTGGGTTCAAGAACCTAATATTTACACCTTCACTAGGATTATAATAGGGAAAAATAGAAAAGAGACTCATAGAGCAGTAGCTCCTGTTGATAAGATTCCATCCATGTTTTTTGATCTAGTAAGTGGATGTAATAATGGATGCTGCTGAAATTCAATCCTGTCAGATCAAACTGCCTACATATAAATTTCCATGCCCCACCAAGGCATCTCAAGACACAAAATAAGGATACAACAGAAGGTGACCTCAATGAGATGCCTTTGTGGGATCTGGAAATTTATATGCAGGCAGTTAGATCAGACAGGATTGAATTTCAGCAGCATTTATTATTATATTTGCTCACTAGGTCAAAAGAGATGGATGGAATTCTATCAACAGGAGCTACTGCTAAATGAGTGTTGACAAATTTGAAAGTTTTATTCAAAGAGACAAACAGGAAAATTATAATCCTAGAGTAAGTGAAAATTATATGAAAGACTTTTCAAAATAAACTATATTTTACGTGGCTATGAATAAAAAATGATTTGCAAAGTGAAACTTAGGACTAGAAAGGAGAGTTAAAGGAACTTCAGACAAGTGAATTAATAATAAGTAAAGACACCGAGAAGCGCGGCTCATGATATATTACAGGTAACCACACAGAAATGGGGAACATCGCTTTCAATACTCAAATGGCTAAAATGTAACGGGCTAAGCATGCATTCTGAGGGCTTTTGAGAAAAAAACAGCATAATAAACCTAAAGAAGATAAAGGAAAAGTTATAAATACAAAATATAAATTAATGAAATAAAAAATATAATATTTAAAAAAATGTTTTTCATAAAGTCTAATATACTTTATAATAACCTGGCAACACTGAACAAATGAGAACATGCTTAAAATAACTATTGCAGGAATGAAAGGTTAATGTCAAAACAGATGTTTCAGAGATTCTAATAATGTTTTAAAAAATAGATTTGCGTATTATTTTCCCTCTTTGCTGTGTACTTGGGGATTTTCCTGTTGCAGTTCACTAAATCATGTGTCATCAATTGTGACTCTGTCATCAATTGTTATGCTGGTAAATTATTGCCATCAGCATAGAAATATGCTGTTAAGTGTGTCCTTGCTTTTCTTCTGATGCCAGCTCTCATCCTATTTTTTGCTCTAGTTTTCAGCAAAACATCTGAAAATAGTTGTCCATACTCTCTGTCTTCAATTTCTCTCCTCTCATTGTCTCTTAAATATATCCCAATCGGGCTCTCTCCCCCTTTTTCGATCACGTTATTGACACCACTTTTGTTAAAGTTACCAATAATCTCCATATTGCTGGAACAAATGATCATTTTTCACTACAACTTTAATTGGCCTATTAGCAGCATTTGACACATATCATCATTTCCTTCTTCGTAGTATACTTTCTTCACTTGGCTTCCAGGACAGCACATTCACTTGATTCTCAGCCTATCTCACTGGAGCTACCGCTTCGGCTTCCTTTGTTTCTTCCTCATCTTTTCCCATCACACTTCCTACTGGAGAGCTCCAGAGCTCAGTTCCTGCTTCTCTTCTCTTCTCCCTCACCACACACTCGGGAGGGGATCAGCAAATCTCATCCTTTTAAATTCTCCTTTTGGACCTCCTTTTGAACTCCAGGCTTGTAATAAATTATCCAACTGCATCACTGGTATATCTATTTGGACACTTAATTTCAAAAGTAATAGATATCGAAAAGTGAACTCATGATTTTCCCTCATAAACCTCTACATACAGATTTTCTCTTCTTGCAGAATGTCATGGTCAGCACTGGAGCCTCTCTTAGCTCTCCTGTGCAATTTCATCCTCAGCAAGACTGTATTTCTGCTCCTCAAGGATCTCTCAGGGCTCCCATCCCTTGCCCAGCCTTGGGCAGTGGCTGCCTCACACGCAGTGAAAGACCAGAGAATCTGCTTCTCTCATCTACCTGCCCTGCCCTGCCTTCACACCTCATCAGGCCGCTCTGCTTATGCACCTGTGAGAAAAGAGAGTGAAGGGGGGATTGTCTCAGCTCCCCCACCCACTCCCCAGTAACAGAGGATTTTCCCCGATTCTCACAGTAAGACCTCTACCTTGGTCTGACCTCAGATCACAGCAGTTCCTACATGCCTGTCCCTCAAAAGTGTCTCAGGTAGTTCTGCTTTCCATCCGATCTTACCTAGGAGCACACAAGGTAGGTCATGAAAAAACCATGAGTGGGACCGGGCGCCGTGGATCAGGCTTGTAATCCCAGCACTTTGGGAGGCCGAGGTGGGCAGATCACGAGGTCAGTGGCTAACACGGTGAAACCCCGTGTCTACTAAACACAAAAAATTAGCCGGGCATGGTGGCATGTGCCTGTAGTCCCAGCTACTCGGGAGGCTGAGTCAGGAGAATCGCTTGAATCCTGGAGGCGGAGGTTGCAGTGAGACGAGATCGCGCCATTTCACTCCAGCCTGGGCAACAGAGTGAGACTCCAAAGAAAGAGAGAGAGAGAGAAAGGGAAGAAGGAAGGAAGGAAGGAAGGAGAGAGAGAGAAAGAAAGAAAGAGAAGGAAAGGAACAGAAAGAAAGAAAGAAAGAAAGAAAGAAAGAAAGAAAGAAAGAAAGAAAGAAAGAAAGAAAGAAAGAAAGAAAGAAAGAACAGCGTTAGCGAGGGAGAGTGAGTGAGAGTGAGTGTGTTTGGGCCTCTACTGATGATTCTAAACTATCACAAGCGCACACTCAGCCTTTCAACATTTGCTGGAGATTCACTTCTTTCCTTGTTATCTCCATGAAGGGCAGCTTCCTGCTGCCTCTGCTGCTGCAACTCAGCTAGGCACAAAGCATCTGTGGGTCCGTTCTTTTTATATCAGGGCTTCATCACTCTGAATTTAAGTTAATTAGCTTTTTTTGAGACCTCAGTTCTGTATTTTAAAATGAAATCTATGATCTGTAGATTATGCAGCTTATTCTCTTTGTCAGGGCAAGAGCATTTTTCTATAACTTTCTAAATTTGAAACAAAAGTAAAAGTTCACTTCTTTTCAGAATCCCCACGTGTCAGAAAGTGTTACTATTATCACAGTTTAGTGATATTTATGGAATTCCAAGTTGACTCTAATATCAGCTTTTGGGTTAAATTCCTTTTTTCTGATATGTAGCGTTTGAAATTTTATTTGCCGCAGATCTCTTGGTAGTGAACAATTTTAATTTTTATCTGTCAATTTCATATTGTTATTTTTGACCTTGAAAGACAGCATTACTGAATACCCAATTCTATATTAACAGTTATTTTCTTTCAACATTTGTTGATATTAGTTTACTCATTTTTAGTTTTTGCTTTACTCTAATAATCAGATAAATATTATTTCATTATAAATTGTCCTTTTTTTCAATGTTTGTATGGTCTGCTGTTTGGTTTTAGTGTTTTATAATTTAACTAAAGTGAGTTTATTTTTATATCATCTGTTAGAAATATATTCTTTGAATCAATGGATTTATACCTTTTCTTAATTTCTTTTTGAGAATCTCTTGAAATGGTGAATCCTTTTACACTTCTCTCCCCCTATATTTGAATGAAATAAATGTTAGACCTTGTGTTTCCATGCTACATTCTGGGTATATCATTTAAACATTTTTTTTCTTCACTAGTTATCCTCATACCTGTGTCTAATATATCATTAATAACTTGCAGTTATTTTCAAATAATTTTTTTGTTTCAGACCTGCCTTTTTTTTTTGGTGATGGAGTCTTGCTTTGTCACCCAGACTCGAGTGCAGTGGTGTGATCTTGGCTCACTGCAACCTCCACCTCTCAGGTTCCAGCGATTCTTCTATCTCAGCCTCCTGAGTAGCTGGGACTACAGGCACCAACCACCATGCTCGGCTAATTTTTATATATGTATTTTTTAGTAGAGACAAGGTTTCACCATCTTGGGCATGCTGGTCTTGAACTTCTGACCTCTTGATCCACCCATCTTGGCCTCCCAAAGTGCTGGGATTACAGGCACGAGCCACCACGCCCAGCCAGACCTGCCCGTTTTTTCTATTATCTATATTGTTTTACTATTGTTTTTACATTTTTGTAATAGTAGATTGTTTCTTTAAACAACTGATGCATACCTGCTTAATTGTTTCTCCACATTGACGATTTCAATACATTTAGTTTTAAAGGGTCTAGATATGCTATTCATTTCATTAACTTTTATTCATGGTCTCTTGCTTACCTGATCATTTTTAATACTGAACTCATTGTTCATCCTTAACCTGCCATCATTCTATGGTGTGAAAAGAGAATGCTATTATCCAGACTTCCTCAGTGAAGCTGACTCAATGCATTCACTCAGTATAGAATTTTCAGCATTAACAAACTGGAATTTCTGATGGCCCGAGTCAGTAGTACCATCATTAGCATTACTGATAATAGCAGATCTTCCCAGAAGATCTGGGAAACCCTCACCCACCTCCATCAGCTATCCAATACAAAGTGCCCACTGCTCAAGCTCCAGTTCACAGACTATTTTTGTGTTTGAAAGAGGAGATATTTTAAGAACTTGCCTAACCATTTTCAGGGATAGAAATGTTTCGAAGAGATCCTCTAAAATATATTTTTTCCTATAGCAGCAGTCACTTGAGAGCAGCTAACTTGCAGTCATGACCAAAAGCCTAAATCTTTCTTTCATTCTAGTCACACCTATTTTGTATCTTTCGGGGATATCTCAGATTCAGATCATTCATAGTATTCGATGATTTGGGACACTACTATAGATTCTTCAAAATGTGACAACATTCCAATGGTATTTTGGGAGGTATAGAAGGAGAG
>NW_022312649.1:0-2405 GCF_002776525.5 Piliocolobus tephrosceles | reverse complement strand
TTAGGAGGTGGTATTCTTACTATGTTACGTTTTTTTTTTTTTTTTTTTTGATAGAGACGTGGTCTTGCTATGTTGCCCGGGCTCATCTAAAACTCCTGGGCTCAAGCGATCCTCCCATCTCAGCCTCCCCAAGGGCTGGGATTAGAGGCAGGAGGCAGTATTATGAGGTAATTGAGGGCAATGTCATTGAAGTAAAAAAGACAAAAACAGGCCAGGCATGGTGGCTGAGGCCTGTTATCCCCAACACTTTGGGAGGCTGAGGGGAGCAAATTGCTTGAGGCCTGGAGCTTGAGACAACATGGGAAAACCCCATCTCTGCAAAAAATACAAAAAATTAGCCAAGTGTGGTGATGCCCACCTGTAGTCCCAGCTACTCAGGAGGCTGAGGTGGGAGAATGGCTTGAGGCCAAGAGGTCAAGACTACAGTGAGCCATGATTGTACCACTGCACTCCAGCCTGGGTGGGCGACAGAGCGAGACCCTGTCTCAAAAAACAAACAAACGAATAAACAAACAAACACCCCCTCCTCCAGGTCCTGGATCTGCCACCCAAGCTGTAAGATGTTGAGTGAGTGGCTTCATCCCTCTGAGCCTCCGTTTCCTTATCCATAAAGTGCCTTGGGGATGGCATGAGAGTAAGGCATGCTAGACTCACAAAGCTCTTGGCAGTTTCTGGTACACAGAGAGCACTCACCAAATGATCATTGTTGTTTTCTTTATTATGATTATGCCAGATGTGACTATCTTTGCTTCCAGGAAAGTCTCTAAATCATAAGCTATGTGAAACAAGGGAAGTGGGTAAGGGTGGGAAGCTGAGTGTGCAAGTCAGACAAAGCCTGATGTAGGCAACTCCTATCAGAGGTATGTGGCCTTTGTGGCTGGGGTCCTCAAAAGACAGCCACTGCCAGAAATCTGGAGACTGAATTGTCTGGGTCTTCAGAAGAGAGTCCAACCCCACCACACCTCTGCTCCTGTCCAAGGTGCTGAAATCCACCCCACATAAGCTTCTCCTAGTCATGTACAGCCGTTGAGTCGCCTGCACCCTACCTTGTGGTCCTCCATTCAATGCCACAAATATACAGTGAGCATCTACTATATATAGTGAGTGGAAATAAAAAGGGTTTAGATACGTCTCCAACCCAAGTTGCTCACAGCCATACGGAAGGAATTCAAGCATACACACTTGCCTTAGGGTAGGTGAGGACAAAGGCTAGGGGATTCATTTTGCAATTTATTGAGTTTCAGTGACACCCACTTCTTGCCTTTACCCTTGTTTTTTCCTCTTCTGAAACGTTGGTACCCTCTAAGGTTGTGCCTCTCATACCTTTCTTGATCTGACCACAGCAGATGAGTTTTCCCCTGGGCAACTCTTTGTGTTCTCACTAATGTCATAGAGTCAGGAGGACTAACAATCAATTTCAGGGAGGGAGGGAGTGTAGGATATAGAGAGGAATCAGAAGGTTAGGAGGTCTCTGAGAAGAGAGGGAGCCACCTAGACAGGGGTGAGCTCCTTATCATATTTCCGCATGCCCTCGTCAGGGAGCAGGACCTCCACCGTGAAGCTGACCACCTTGGCGTGCACAAAGTTATAGGTGTTGTCGAAGCGCAGGACATCTGGGGGACAGATGGAAAGATGGGCATTGGGCTTGGCTTTACACACTCTTTGTTCCACCCCCGGCCAGGGAGGAGGACAGGCTTGTGTTCCCACTGGCTTTCTTTGCCAAGCTGGGCCAAGCTCCCACCACGCCTCTTCCCTTCCCCATGGAACTGCCACCCCAAGCAGGTCCTGTAAACAGACACCAACCTCCTCTTGGCATGTGCCCAGGCTTGGCTTTACTGGCATGGAGAACAATGGTCATTACATCCCATTGTCTCATACCTTGAGACACACATGACAGGGCTGTGAAGGCACATATTTGGGTTCATCAGGGACCTCCCAGCCCCCTTGGATGAAGTGGGGTTCTGGAGCAGGCCCGCTGGACACTGTTTCCTCACAGCCACCCCAAAAAGCAGTTGTTGGCCAGGCACAGTGGCTCACGCCTATAATCCCAGCACTTTGGGAGGCTGAGGTGGGTGGATCACTTGAGGTCAGGAGTTGGAGAGCAGCCTGACGAGCATGGAGAAACCCCATCTCTACTAAAAGTACAAAATTAAGTGTGGTGGCGCATGCCTGTAATCTCAGCTACTCGGGAGGCTGAGGCAGGAGAATCACTTGAACCTGGGAGGCGGGGGTTGTGGTGAGCTGAGATTGCACCATTGCTTACACCATTGCACTCTAACCTGGGCAACAAGAGTGAAACTCTGTCTCAAAAAAAAAAAAGAAAGAAAAAGAAAAAGCAGGCATTGTAGCTCCTGGCTTACAGGTGAGCAAACCAAGAGTCGTTCCCAGATTGGTCAGACTTTTGC
>NW_022312648.1:0-9292 GCF_002776525.5 Piliocolobus tephrosceles | reverse complement strand
AATGTTGGAATGGTTCGTTACATGCCAGCAGATTCAGAATCCACCACTTGACTATGTGTCCTTAGAGGCCTCACAGGAACTCCCCTCTCTAGGCTACCAAGGAAGGCACTAGTGAGAAGGGCACCTGAATCTTTCCGAGACTCAGTGGCACTGTCCTTTGTAGGCCAGGATCGACAAGAGGAGATGCTGCCATGAGACCAGGCTTCATGGTGTCAGTGGGAATGGTGGAGGGCGAGAACAGCAGATGTCAGGTGGTGGCAGGAAACAACAACAACGAGATCTGGCCCGCAGAAGGCTGCCACACAAAACTGCAATTTCCTAGCCAGTTTTCAGACTGAGATAATTGAGACCTACAGCTCATGGATGGTAGGGGAGGTTGGGTATTTTGGAAAAAGATCCTGCAACATTATCACATGGTATTCATTCATTATTCTCCAGAAGCATCTGGAGTCATTGATAAGAGTAACAGTAACTGATGAAAAGGGAACACCCAGACTGAGGGTCATTTATATAGTATTAGAGCTGACCCTGACACCGTAAGATCCACAATGCCACCATGTCCCCTCCCCAACAAGACTGAGAACACATGAAGGCTAGGTAATAAATGGATCCCTGGATGAAGAGGCCACAGCCCCATCCAGTTGTCATTTCTCTGTCACTAAATATGCAATTGATATGGGTATGCTTAGCAGCTAACAGAGCTCTCACTTTACTCCCTGACCTGTGGGTATGAGCCCCTATAGTAGGCAGAGCCCGGGGGAAGTCTCTGAAACTCCCTCTTCCCACTTCCAGGAGCAACATAGTATTCCAGGTGGAATCACAGAGATTTATCACTTCCCTCAACTGTGACCAACACCTTATGGTAGTATTCCTACATTTCCCCACCTGTCCCTTGTGCTATTCTTGTCATCATTTTACTTCCACATGTTATAAACCCCACAGTATGTTACTAGTTTTGCCTCAGTTATTTCTAGACATAAAAAAAAGAAAATAGGATCTTTTCGATTTATCCATGTATTTATGATGTCAGTGGTCTCCATTCCTTTGTGTAGATCCAAATTTCTATCTAGTGTCCTTTTGCTTCTGACCAAAGAGCTGCTTTTAACACTTGTCAGAGTGCAGGCCTGCTGGTGATTAGCCTGGCTTTTGTGTGAAACAGTCTTTATCTTGTCTTCATTAAAGTTTTTGAAAACTTTTTATTCTGTTCTTTCCTTCCTTCCTTCCTTCCTTCCTTCCTTCCTTCCTTCCTTCCTTCCTTCCTTTTCTTTTCCTTTTTTTTTTTTTTTTTTTTTTTTTTTTTTTTTTTTTTGTAGAGATGAGGCCTCACTATATTGCCCAGGCTGGTCTGAAACTCCCAGCCTCAGACAAACCTCCTGCCTCGGCCTCCCAAAGTGCTGGGGTGATTACAGGCATGAACCACCACACCTGGCCTCACTGACTTTAACTGCTTTTAATCCCATATCTGCACAGTTGACTTTTTCATCTCTAGTAATACTTTTTTGTTTTATTTTGAGACAAGATCTCACCATGTTGCCCAGGCTGGAGTACAGTGGTGCAATCACAGCTTACTGAAACCTCAACCTCCTGTGTTCAGGTGATCCTCCTGCCTCAGCCTCCTGAGTAACTGGGACTACAGGTTCATGCCACCATGCCTAGCTAATTTTTAAATTACTTAATAGAGATAGGTCTCCTTACATTGCCCAGGCTGGTCTTGAACTCCTGGGCTCAAGGAATCCTTGTGTCTAAGCCTCCCAAAGTGCTAGGATTACAGGTGTGAGCTACCGCACCCAGCCTGTGAGTTTTTTGTTTTTTTTTCTTTTTTCTTTTTTTTTTTTTTTTTTGAGACGGAGTCTCGCTCTGTCGCCAGGGCTGGAGTGCAGTGGCCAGATCTCAGCTCACTGCAAGCTCCAACTCCCGGGTTTACGCCATTCTCCAGCCTCAGCCTCCCGAGTAGCTGGGACTACAGGCGCCCGCCACCTCGCCCGGCTAGTTTTGGTATTTTTAGTAGAGACGGGGTTTCACCGTGTTAGCCAGGATGATCTCGAACTCCTGACCTCGTGATCCACCCGTCTCAGCCTCCCAAAGTGCTGGGATTACAGGCTTGAGCCACCGCGCCCGGCTGTTTTTTTTTTTCAATATATCTTCCATTTCTCTCTTCTCATCATATTCAGATTTTTCTAGCCTTCTTGAACATATGGAGCATATTTATAATATATGTTTTAACATCCGTATCTACTAGTTACATCATCTCTGGGGCCTATTTCCATTGATTTATTTCTCTCCTGGCTATAGGCTGTAGTTTGCCTGTTGTTTTTTTTTGTTGTTGTTGTTGTTTGTTTGTTTTTTTGATAGGGTCTTACTCTGTCACCCAGGCTGGAGTGCAGTGGTGTGACCTCACCTCGCTGCAATCTCTGTCTCCTTGGGTTCAAGTGATTCTCATGTCTCAGCCTCCCAAGTAGCTGGGACTACTGTTGGATACCACCATTCCCAGCTAATTTTTGTATTGTTAGTGGAGACAGGATTTAGCCATGTTGGCCAGGCTGGCTTTGAACTCCTGGCTTCAGGCAATCTGCACCCCTCGGCCTCCAAAGTGCTGGGATTACAGGCATGAGCCACTGTGCTTGGCCATTGCCTGGTAATTTTTTATTGACTGGTAGACATTGTGTTTTTGTGTTGTCATTGCTGGATTTTGTTTTCCTTTAAATAGTGTGGGACTCTGTTCCAGCACTAGTTATTTGAAATAAGTTGGATCTATCAAGGTTTACTTTCAATCTTTGTTTGGACAGTTTCAGAGAAGCCTTTACTCCAGTGCTCATTTAGCACCACTATTAAAGGAATACTTTTCTAAAGCTTCCCTTCCATTTCCTAAGTGTTATGAGGTGTTTTCATTCTGACCAGTGAAAATATGAATTATCTCTAGCCTGTTGTGAGCTCTGGGAATTCTTCAGTGTGCTTTCTGGTGGTTCTTTCCCTGGTACTTTCTTTTCACATATGTCCATATCAGCCCTTTTCCAAGGGCTTGAGGGCATCTTCCATAGCTCTCCAGAGCACACGCGATCTCTTCTCCCACCTCCTCCCCGGTACTCTACCTCACAAATTCTACCGGCCTTGAAGACCTTCCCAAGCTCTGATCTCTGTCTCCTTAATCCACCACAACCACTGGACTTTGGATTCCCCTCCCTGTGCTGGAGCCTGTAATTGCTTCCGAGGGTGAACACTGTAGGGTTCACCTTCTTTTAGGGATGATACTTCTGCTCGACCTGTTCTCCAATGTCTGAAAACTATTGTTTTATGTATTTTGTTCCATTGTTCTAGTTATTAAAGGTGGGAGGCAAATTTGGTCCCTGTTAACAATCAGGGCCACATGTAGAGGTTGCAGGATGTTGTTTACATCTGTATCTTTTTTGTGTGTGTGTGACAGGATCTCGCTCTGTAACACCAAGTGGCACCATCTCGGCTCACTGCCATCTCCACTGCATGGCCTGAAGAGATCCTTCCACCTCAGCTTCCCAAAGTGCTGGGATTACAGGTGTGAGCCACTGCACCCAGCCTAAAATTGTATCTTTCTTATTAACAGGGAAGTGAAACATTTTTTCCTATGTGTCGGCAGCATTTGCATATCTTTTTCTTTGAACTTTATTTTTCCAGTTTGAACTTGCCATTTTTCTTAGAATTGTTGGTCTTTGTCTTCTGTACTTTTAGAATAGAATGAGTATGATATTAATAGTACTTCAAATTGTGGCCATGATGGAGTACCTGTATTGATGATAGTCTCCCAGCAACTACAAAGCTGGGCAAAGTACATGAAGAAATTGTCTTCAGGCATTGGGCAATAGGCAGTTCCAGGTACAATCTGTGAGAAGGGAATCACATGAAGGGACTGCTACATTTTCCTGGTGGAGAATGTTTCCAAACCCTCAATGATAACATGAGGAAACAGTCCAGGCCGAAAGGATCAGTGTTGTTTGGTGGAGGAAACAGAGACTGCTGCTCAGGGCTGCTAAAATGTATGTGACAGAGTATCAGAAAGGATGGAGTTGCAGAGAAGGAGCCCCAGAAATCTTATAGAGGTTGCTGCAAGTCCTTGGCCAAATCTCAAACTATGAATGTTTGGATTAAGACTCTGCAGGGCCCAACACAGAACAGCCAATGGGGAGCTGAAGGCTAAACAGTGATTTCAGTGGTCACAGAGTGCTGGAGATGCATCTGAATTCTGGCTCAGCCAGAGTCTCCAGGCTTGGAATCTCAGGTTTTGATGAATATCCCAGACACTCCCAGGAGGGCCTAGAAGGCCATGCCTTGGGATTAAGGAAGATTCCCCAGGAATAAGGGCAAAACTGAACAACAGCTCACCTTAACAAAACCTAAAGTGTAGCCTGGACACACGTGATCCAGTTAACCCATCAGTAATTCCCTGCCAAAACAAAACTCAACACTAGAGCAGGATAACATAATCCACATCTCTACAATGAATGTTCACCACATTCGACAGCTGAAGAAATACTAGATGTGTGAAAAAGTGAGAAAATATATCCTAAAGAGAAAACCAGTAAATATGAGCAGACCCACTGTGCATGGTGGCTCACGCCTGTAATCCCAGCATTTTGGGAGGCCAAGGCAGGTAGATCACTTGAGCTCAAGACTTTGAGACCAGCCTGGGCAACATGGCAAAACCCCATCTCTACTAAAAATTCAAAAATGAGTCGGGTGTGGGGGTGTGCAGGGGTCCGTAACCCCCGGGCTGTGGACTGTACCAGTCAGTGACCTGTTAGGAACCAGGCTGCGCAGCAGGAGGTGAGTGGTGGGCAGTGAGTGTTACTGCCTGAGCTCGCCCCTCATCAGATCAGCAGGTGTTAGATTCTCACAGGAGCGTGAATCCTAATGTGAACTGCACATGCGAGGGATCTAGGTTTCACACTCTTTATGAGAATCTAATGCCTGATGATCTGAAGTAGAAGAGTTTCATACCATAACCACCACCCCTGACCCCGTCTGTGGAAAAATTGTCTTCCATGAAACCAGTCAGGACTGCTTGTGGCACGTGCCTGTGGTCCCAGCTACTTGGAAGGCTGAGGTGAAAGGACGGCTTGAGCCTGGGAGGTGGAGGTGCCGTGAGTTGAGATCATGCCACTGCACTCTAGCCTGGACAACAGAGTGAGGTCTTATCTCAAAGAAACAAACAAAAGGGCCAGGCGTGATGGCTCACACCTGTAATCCCAGCACTTTGGGAGGCTGAGGCAGGCAGCTCACCTGAGGTCAGGAATTCAAGACCAGCCAGTTGAAGTGGAGGTTACAGTGCACCGAGATGGTGCTATTGCACTCCGGCCTGGGCTACAAGAGTGAAACTCCATCTCACAACAAATAAACAAACAAACAAAATCCATAAATGGCTCACACATTGGAATTAGCAGGCAAGAGCTTTAAAGTAACTACATACATAAAGAATTTAGAGAAATAGCAACGCCTGTGAAGACAGTGAAAAAAGAATTTAGAGAAATAAGTTTTAGTATAAGTATGTCCTAAATATGCATGGTACAAATGTATTAAAAATAGTGTATTGTCAGAAATCTAAATTTAACCGGGTATCCTATATTTTATCTGGCAGCTCTACCCCAAAACCAAGCAGGAGAGAGTCCAGAGTCCTATCTTCCAGCAGGTGACTAGCTTAGGACAGGGCCTGGCCAGGGGCAATTGGCCATTGGATGGATTAGAGATGCCAGTCATTCAATGTGTCAAAGGTTTGCCAGATCTGCATACAATCAACATTATTGTTATTCAATATTTTTGTCTAAAGCAACTTTAAAAATTTAACCCTTTATTTGGAAATATAGATTCAGAGGAAATTTCAAAGATGGTACAGAAAGGCTTCATGTACTCTCCACTCAGTTTCCTCCAAAGGTTCTATTTTATATAAATGTAGAACAATATCTAACAATGTCATGTGTCTAGGTCTATGCCATTTTATCACATACGTAGACTCTTTTGACCACCACTACAATCAAGATACAGAACTGTTCCACCACCACAAAAATTCCCCTCCTGCTATTCCTCTGCACTCATTCCAGGCTCTTTCCCTCCGCTATTCCTACTTCTGGCAACCACTAATCTGCTTTCTGTCTTTATAATCTTCTCACTTCAAGAACATTATAAAAAGCAAAAATTAGCCAGGCATGGTGGCACCAGCTTGTAGTTCCAGCTACACGGGAGGCTGAAGCAGGAGAATCACTTGAACCTGGGAGGTGGAGGCTACAGTGATCCTGCCATTGCAGTCCAGCCTGAGAGATAGGGTGAGACTCTGTCAATGAATGAATGAATGAATGAATGAATGAAGGCCTGGCATGGTGGCTCACACCTATTATCCCAGTGCTTTGGGAGGCCAAGGCAGGTGGAACCATTGAGGCCTTGAGTTTGAGACCAGCCTGGCCAACATGACAAAACCCTGTCTTTACTAAAAATACAAAAATTAGCCAGGAATGATGGTGTACACCTGTACTCCCAGCTACTGGGGAGGCTGAGGCATGAGAATCACTTGAACCCAGGAGGCAGAGGCTGCAATGAGCCAAAATGGTGCCACTGCACTCCAGTCTGGGCCACAGAGTAAGAGTTCATCTCAAAAACAAAATAAAACAAAACCAAACGAAGAAAACAAGAACATTACATAAATGGAATCACACAGTATGTGGCCTTTTGAGACTGGCTTTTTTTTTTTTTTTTTTATTCAGCAAGTGCCCTTTGAGATCCATCCCAGTTGTGCATGTTCCTTTTTATTGTTTTTTTTTTTTTTTTTTTTTTTTTTTTTTTGATGGTGTCTCGCTTGGTCACCCAGGCTGGAATGTAGTGGCACGATCTCAGCTCACTGCAACTTCTGCCTCCCAAGTTCTAGCAATTCTCCTGCCCCAGTCTCCTGAGCAGCTGGGATTATAGGTGCCCCTCACCAGGTCCAGCTAATTTTTTTGTATTTTTAGTAAAGATGGGGTTACACCATGTTGGCCAGGCTGGTCTCAAGTTCCTGACCTCAGGCAATCTGCCTGCCTCGGCCTCCCAAGTGCTGAGTTTATAGGTGTGAGCCACTGTGCCTGGCCCCCAGTTTATTGTTGAATAGCATTTCATAAAATAGGTGTATCAGTCTGCTTAACCATTCACCTAGTAGGGGTATTTGGCTGTTTCCAGTTTGGGGCTATCACAAATAAATCTGCCATGAACAATCATGTGTGAGTTTTTGTGCAGACATAAGTTTATTTATTTTCTGGTACAAATTCCCAGGAGCAATTGCAAGGTCATATATTGAGGTGTCTGTTTAAAGAAGCTGCCAAACTATTTTCTAGAGTGCCTGTGCCATTTTATACTCCCACCAGCGATGTATGAGAGAGTTTTGTCTACATCCTCACCAGTATTTGATATTATCACTGTTTGATTTGAGCTGTTCTAACAGATATATAATGATATCTTACTATGGTTTTAATTTGCATTTCTTCAGTAGTTAGTGTTGAAGATCTATTCATGTGCTTTAAGTCAACACATTTTTAAAACTTAAATGTGTTTGAAAAGGAAACTTTTGCTTTTGGAGGCCAAAACGGGTGAATTGCTTGAGCCCAGGAGTTCGAGACCAGCCTGAGCAACATGGTGAAACTCTGTCTCTACAAAAATTACAAAAATATCCGGGCATGGTGGCGTGCATCTATGGTTTTAGCAACTCAGGAAATGAGGCAGGAGGATTGCTTGAGCCTGGGAGGTTGAGGCTGCCGTAAGCCGTGATTGCACCATTATACTCCAGCCTGGGTGACAGAGCAAAACTGCCTTAAATAAATGAATGAATAAAAGGAAATCTGTGGTTAGTGGTTCTCAAACTGTGGTCCCTGAGCCAGCAGCATCAGCATCACCATCACCTGAGAACATTATAAATGCAGATTTTCAGGTGCCACCCCAGACCTCCTGAATCAGAACCTCTAAGGAGTGGGTTCAGTAATCTGTGGTTTAACAAACCGTCCTGGTGAGAATCGGTCTCATTTACTACAAATAGAAGGTAATGGTAAAACTAAATGCATCTACATATTGCCTAAAATCCTCTTGTGGGCACCAGGTTCACACACCACACTTTCGGGCAGGAACCCTACTCACAGAGGCTATGACAAGAATGCTCCTGCCCCTGGGGCTGTGCAGTGACAGCTCACCCAGCTCCACGTGGTGGTTCTGAGTTTGGGAAGTGCTGATGGAGTCCTACTACAGCCCTTCCTCCCCTTTATTGCACTGAGAAAATCCAGGCTCTTAGGAGGGTAAGACTTGCCCAAGGTCACCCAGCAACATGGTCAGTCTCCTTTCCCAGGGCCCTCACAATGCCTGGCCTGTTTAAAGCCTGCCTCTATTCACTGCTGAGTGAAATCTCCAGCTCCAAAACAGTATATGGGGAAGGATACTATCTTGTGCAGCTTATGTTTATAGCTGCAGATACATGGGGAAAAAAGTCAGAAAATACTGTTGAAACGGTTATTTAGGGAGAGAAGGTGTTTGCTGGTGTTTTATGTTTTTAACTTTTCTATATTTCATAATTTTTATCACAATAATGTTTAGTTACATAATTAATGTATTAAATGTTAAAAATTGACATGAATCCTTATCCAGCCACGGCCTATCATTGGCAGAGTCAGGAAACCTTCCAGATAGAGCAGCCCCGCACCTGCCCCAGGTCACACCCTGCGTCTGTGCACATGTTAGATCCTCCATCTGGACACCCTCGCCCTGTGGTGGCCTCCACATCCGTACCCACCAGCACCTCCTGTGGGCCAGGCCCTCCCCTGCATCCAACCCTGGGCACTCCCTGGCCCAGAGGGCACCTTATGATGTGAGAGTCTGCCTGTCTCTAAAGAGAGGAAAGCTTGCGACCTGTGTTCTGCTTGACCCATCACCCCCGGCCTGGTACAGAAAAGTGGACCGTGGGTATTTGGTGAATAAATGAATGATTGGAATGAATCCCCAAAATGGTGATTTCCAGAGGCCCTTCTCCAGCTGGTTCCAGGTGGAACCAGTTCCATTGTTCACAAGAAAGCCAGGTGTGAGGGGTGTGGCAGGTATGTGTGAGGGGCCAGGTTCTCGAAGGCTGGATGGACACAGGGCTTGTGGCAGGTCTGGGGGTGGCAGTGCTGCTGGGGGAGCCTTGGGGAGGGCTCATCTCTGGAATCCCCCAGGGTATCCTGGTGCCCCAAGCTGCTGCGCGGTGTGAGAAGGCCTGGCTAGTGGGGACACAGGGATTTGTTTGGGACTGCTCACCCCTCAGCTTGGCTCAAAGGCTCAAGGC
>NW_022312647.1:0-12864 GCF_002776525.5 Piliocolobus tephrosceles | reverse complement strand
CCCCCCCAGACAGGGTCCCATTCTGTCACCCAGCCTGGAGTGCAGTGGTGCAATCATAGCTCACTGCAGCCTCAACCTCCTGGGCTCAAGCCATCCTCCTGCCTCAGCCTCCTGCAGAGCTGGGACTATAGATGCACACCAGCACACCTGGCTCTCCACTGATTTCTAATGACTAAAAGAACGACTTTGATCCTTTTCTCGGTCCCTTGCAACAAAAAATAATGAAACCTACAGGAATGAGGGCCTGCATACCTGAAGCTTCTTAATGCATCTGTAAGGTGGGGATGGGAGAGAGCAGGAGTGTCCACAGAAGGCACCTTTGTCCTCTTTCCCTTAGAGGATCCTAAATGATCCTCCCCAATTTGCCTTTGAGAAAGACCAGGCCCTTCTCCAGCTGCCTCTCCCGGGCCTCAGGGTCCTCTAGCTTCTGATGTTTTCGGAATTCACGGCGGATGGAGGCAAAGTAGAAGTCTCGATCAGTGTAGCGAAGCTGTCGGCCCTGGCGCAGCAGAGCCCGATAGAGACTCAGCACCGCCTCTCGGCTCCACGGGGCCATGGGGGACTGGCAGGGGCTGGGTGTCACACTATCAACAGAAGGAAAGACATAGAAGCCTAGTATCAGAATTAATAACAAAAGGACCTGTAGAGACTATGAGGGATTTTTAATCCAAGTTCCAGAGACCCCCTAGTTCACCTTATGACTTAATGGCAAGACTAGGACTAGAGATCCCAGCCTCTGGATGCCCATTCTGGAAACATACAGGTTGTGGTTCACCAGGGCTCAAATCCTGGCCCTGCCACTTATGTGCCATATGACTTTGGGCAAAGGACTGAACCCCCACTGAGCACCAGCGTCTTCACTTACAAAATGGAGATTAGGATATTATGGCAATAGTACCTACCACATAGGGTTTATTTTGAGAACTGTGCATGTAAAGAACGGTAATACAACTTCACCACAGGGGGTGATCTAGGAGGGCTGAAGACAAGCACTCAGCCATACTTAAATCCTGGCACCAGCACTTGCGAGCTGCACTACCGTGGGCAAGTCTCCTAACCTCTCGGTGCCTGTCTCAGTTCCTCATCTATAAAGTGAGGATAAAAATCGTATTTCGCCCATAGGGTTGGCATAAGCACTAAATGAATTTAATGTATATGAACATGTTTAGAACAGCACTTGGCACACACTAACCACTCTATCAACAGCAGCTGTTATTAGTACCACCTAGCCAGGTTTGTAGATGCTCAGTAAATAATTACATTTAAGTATAAACTGCCACTGCCTCCCTTCAGTAACAAGAAACACTTACACAAGCATATCTGTAAAGTGCTTTGTTACCCATTGTCACATTTACACTAACAATCTAGGAGGTGGTCAGGGTTCTTAGTAACAGTAAATGCTTATTGCATTATATTGCACTATATACAATGTGCAACGTTTGAAGCATGTCTCACATAACAACTCATTCTGTCAGCTACCCTAGGGTCAACATTACCCCATTTGAAGTGGAGGAAACAATCTCCCAGAGGGAAGTAACTTGCCCGCGGGCCCACAACTGTCAAGGGTAGGGCTGCACTCCTGACCCCAACTCTGCCTGCCCCTGGAATGAGTTACCCTTTGCTGGAGCCGGACCATGTGTACAGCACTTCTGGGTGCTCCACGAACTTTCCTAGCACAGCGCTTGGCACATACAAGGGGCCCAAAATTATGTTTAACGAAGGAGAGAATTTCACAACGTCCCTATGTGGAAAAAAATGATCACCTCCGTTTCACAAATAAAGAAATGACACGGAGTGGGGGAAGTATTTGACTGGAAAAAGGATTGGACTTTGGGCCCAAAGTCCGCTAGCCCTTAGCCTCCGGCCTCGCTAACTTCCTGCGCAAGCCTGAGCAAGCCACCATCCCTGTCCATTTTTCCTCAACTGTTTAAGAGCTCCCTCGGCCTTCCGATGTAGAAAATAAACAGAAGTGTCTGACGAGGCAAAAGGCGACTGTCACGGCGAGGGCTGTAACTACAAGGTCGCTGTGAGAGTGGGCGGCTGAGCCCCAGCCAGTCTGCACTTCCCCAACCCTGGGGGCCGGGCCGGGGTGCGGAGGCCCAGACGCCAGGGCAGGCCTGCTCCGGGACCCGGGAGGTCTCCGAGGTTGGGGCGGGGCGGGGCCGCCGAGGAGCCTCCCAGAGGAAAGCCCAGGGCGGGATGGGGCGAGACCCGCGGCTGCAGGCCGGTATCCTGGGTCCGGGCCGCATGCGAGGCGCCGGCAGCAGCCTGAGAGGAGGCGCCGCAACCTCCCGGCCACCCAGCAGCCGCCGGTCCACATTCCTTCCCTCACTCACCCGCAGGCCGGGCGCGCTACCACTCCGCAGGACTCCCCTCCGGCCGGGTACCTCTCTCCGGGTCACCCATCAACATGGCCCCTTCACTTCCGGGACACGACCTTGCGCACAGAGCTGCGAAGGGGCTGAAGGGAGCACGAGGGCGGGCGGAGGCGGAGGGACTTCCGGTCTCCTCCAGGCTCTCTCTCGGGCCCCGCCCCCTGCGCATGATTCCTCCCCCCAATCCTGAGCCCTGCCTCCGTGTGTGACCTCACCAAGGGACGGGCCAGCAGAGGCCACTCGCGCCCCGACCCTAGAGGACTCCGGTGTCCGCGTCCGGCTGTGGGTACCGGGGTGGTCCCGATGCTGGCAGAAGGTTAGAGGGCAGGAGGTAGCCTCGCTGTCCAACGAGGCTCACCTGCTGGCAGCTCCTTAGCTTGTCCGGGGTGCCTGGCCAGCCTCCTGTACCGTCTGCTGATTTCTGGCTGGGGTCCTGGAGTACCTGAGGGAATTCTAACACTAATATTCAGAGCTCCTCCAAACCTATTTTGTCACATCGACTTCTTTTCGACTTCTTTCCTCCATGCTGTTCCTACTCCCCAGGCCGCGTGGCTTCTGGCAAACTCCTACCCTTCCTTCAAAGTCTCTACCTCAAATGTCCCCCTTCATTGGAAAATCTCTCCCAGCCCCTTTCTCGCTCCCTCTAATACACTCATGTGTCTTCTTTAGGCCCCACGGAAATGTCTGCACATCTTAAGGCTCATAATCTGTTCAACAACAAAACGTATTTATTGGCGCCTACCATTTGCCAGGCCCTGTAATTTATCCATTTGCTTCTCTGTCTCTCACTAGATTTGAGGACCCAGGTGGTTTCTCTGTGGAAGCCCCCTCCCCCAAGTGCCTCCCTCCGTGCCTGGCTCAGCCAAGCCCAAGGCCTGGGGCTTTGGAGTCCGGGGCCACAGGGGCCACTGCTAGCTCCTAGTTCCAGTTCCGCCACTTAGGGACAGCTGCCCTCTGCCAAGTTTCGTAACCTCTCCCAGCCTTGGGGCTGTGGTGAGGATTAAAAGGTAATATCTACCAGGAGAGGGGTGGACAATTACAGAATAGTCAGGCTATCAAAAGGACAAGAACCAGGAGAAGAACATGGCAGGGAAGAGCATTTCAGGCCTGCCCCCAGGTATGCCCTTAAGCTCAATGTGGTCTAGGAGCAGCAGGACGAAGGCCAGTGCTTTCGCAGCCAGGTGAGCGGGAGCTGGGAAAGAGGCCCTTATCAGAACTGGGAGGGATATGGTGGGTGCAAAGGACCCACAGCAGTGTTCAGAGCCAAGAAGTGCTGGGATCTGACTTCCCTTTCAACAGGATCCGTCTAGCTTGAGAATAATGGAATGGAACCAGGGCTGAGGCAGGGAGACCAATCAAAAGTCTGTTGCAGGGCCGGGCACAGTGGCTCATGCCTGTAATCCCAGCATTTTGGGAGGCTGAGGCAGGCGGATCACTTGATGTCAGGAGTTCGAGACCAGCCTGACCAACATGGTGAAACCCCCATCTCTACTAAAAATACAAAAATTAGCCGGGTGTGGTGGCATGGTGCCTGTAATCCCAGTTACTCGGGAGGCTGAGGCAGGAGAATTGCTTGAGCCCAGGAGGCAGAGGTTGCAATGAGCCGAGATCACACTACTATACTCCAGCCTGGGTGACAGATCGAGACTCCGTCTCAAAAAAAAAAAAAAAAAAGAAAGAAAGAAAGAAAAGAAAGCCAAGATGGAGAGAGGCATAGTAATTTTTCTAAGACACTGAGCTAAGAAGGAAAGAAGCTTTCAGTGGAAGCCAAGTATGTCTTACTCTGAAATGTGTGTTCTTTCCACTCTTTCAGGCTGCCCTAATTTGCTTTTTAAAGAATTTTGTGACCCAAATAAATTGGTGACATTTCCACCTGGCATACCAGGTGACCTCTTCATATCTCTCCTGACTTTCTCGTTCTATGGCATGTTATTTTTCAGAGGGAGGACAGAGGGAGGTCGTTTGGAGGGGTCTCCCTTTCAGATCAGCCCCCCTAGATCCACTTGCTCTTTAGGGTCTTATCTTTACTTAGACTGACAAGGCCTCTCCCTGCCCCCAGTGCTCCCATGGCAATGGAGCGTGGGCAGTGAGGTGGCATCTAGCACCTACATGTACGTACCCATGGTGCCTTTGTAGGCCAGAGACCCACAGCAGGGGCACTGACCCAAACCTCTGGGCTCTGCCAGGTTTCACAGGGCAAGAGGCATTCCGGGATCTCTTGGATTGAGATTGCTGGGGGGGTGTGTGTGTGTTTGCTTGTTTGTTTGTTTTAAGACAGAGTCTCGCTCTGTCACCAGGCTGGAGTACAGTGGTGCGATCTTGGCTCACTGCAACCTCTGCCTCCTGGGTTCAAGTGATTCTCCTGCCTCAGCCTCCTGAGTAGCTGGGACTATAGGCGCCCACCACCATGCCTGGCTAATTTTTGTATTTTTAGTAGAGACAGGGTTTCACCATGTTGATCAGGGTAGTCTGGGTCTCTTGACCTCATGATCTGCCTGCCTTGGCCTCCCAAAGTTCTGGGATTACAGGTGTGAGCCACTGTGCCCGGCCAGATATTGCAGGTTTAACGGTAACTCCCCTGATCTCACATCTGGATGATGGCATCAGCCTCTTAATGGTGATCATGGCTGGAGGGAGAGAGGGGAGCACTCATTTACCCAGAACAGTGATTCACATGTAGTAGTGAATGGATTTAATTGTTGAATGAATGAACGTTTTGTGGAAAGACAGGAGAGATGGACCGTTTCACCTGGTTCAGGGTGGTCAAGGCTGTCTCATTTGAAAGGGGCCTGTGGGTTGGTGGTGAGTGCAGGGCAAGTGTGTTGGGCTTCGTGAGCCTTGGTCCCTCCACCTGTGTTTTGGAGATGGTGAGGAAAGGACTAGCTCATCAGGCTGTTGAAGATTAATCAGAGAGGGCATGTGAGGCCTGACACATGAGGTGAGGGGTGGCTAATTATAAAATGTCATTGGAAGCTGGGTGCGGTGGCTCACACCTGTAATCCCAGCACTTTGGGAGGCTGAGGCAGGCAGATCACCTGAGGTCAGGAATTCGAGACCAGCCTGACCAACATGGAGAAACCCCGTCTGTATTAAAAATACAAAAATTAGCTGGGCGTGGCGGTGCATGCCTGTAATCCCAGCACTTTGGGAGGCCAAGGCGGAAGGATCACCTGAGGTCAGGAGTTCGAGACCAGCCTGGCTAACATGGTGAAATCCCGTCTCTACTAAAAATACAAAAATTAGCTGGGCATGCTGGTGCGTGCCTATAACCCCAGCTACTCGGGAGGCAGAGAGGCTTAGTAGGCTACTCGCGAAGCAGGAGAATCGCTTGAACCCGGGAGGTGGAGGCTGCAGTGAGCCGAGATCGTGCCACTGCACTCCACCCTGGCAACAAGAGCAAAGCTCTGTCTCAAAAAATAAATATATAAAATGTCATCATTCTTTCTCAGGCATGGATGGGCACATGGAAATATTGGCCCATAGCAGACTGTTTTTTTGTTTTTGTTTTTGTTTTGTCTTGAGACAAGGTCTTGCTGTGTCACCCAGGATGGAGTGCAGTGTTGCGATCATAGCTCCCAGTAACCTTAAACTCCCGAGCTCAAATGATCCTCCAACCTAGCCTCCCGAGTAGCTGAGACCACAGGTGCATGCCACCATGCCTGGCTAATTTTTCATTTTTCATAGAGACAGGATCTCACTATGTTGCCCAGGTTGGGCTCGGCCAACTTTGGAAACCCAGGACTCCAGTTCCAGGGCAAGACCTCAGGGGAGTCACAGGCTGTGGGCCCCCAGGCCCTGGAGAGCCTTGGTGGTCAAAGGTCTGGACCTAGGGGCCTGAGGTGGGATGCCGGAACAAAAACCAACAAAATTTTTTTGCTAAATGACTCATAAGAACCAACATTGTTGTGTCCAATGCGTTAGCCAAGCAGTCAGTCGCTCAGCATTTACTGAGCAGCTACTAGAAGCCAGGACTAGAGGCAGGAATATAGAAATAAAATGCTCAGCTTCTGTCCTCATGAAGGTCAGGGTCAAAGTGGGAGATAGACAAACGCACACGTTGCCAGGGACGAAGCCTTGGCAGGTGCCATGGGAAACCAACAGAGCCTGTGATCGGCGCAGAAGCTGGGGCTGGGACCCAACAGACTGGAGCACAGGGTGGGAAGATGAAGGTTGAGACACGAGGCCGGACAGGAGAGCACCTTGGCCTCAGACACACCTGCCTGGCCTGAGGCTGCCCAGGGAGGAAGTGGTAGCCAGCAAGGTATGCTTAAAGCCATTCCACCTGCACCACTGGTCTGGAGTCAGCCGTGGGTTTGAACTCAACCACCTGACGAGAGACTTCAGCAAGGTTCTCAACATCTCTGGGCCTCAGTTTCCACACCTGTAAATGAAGATTAGGTAAAGTTCCCAAGGAATCAGACCTTGAAATTGACTCATGCTAACCAAGATAGAGGGAGGGATAAGCAGATCAAGTGACTTGTTTGCAGTGAGAATTCAAGTCTCCTTGAGGTCTTAGGGAGTCCCCAGGTGAGGATGCAGGGCAGCAGAGGTCCAGGCAGAAGACATGGTATGGCCCAGTGTAGAAGCTCAAAGGACTGGAGCCCAGGGGATTCAGGAGAGAGAGACCCAAGATGAAACTAGTGAAGAAGATGAGGGTTGACCACACAGGGCCTAGCAGGCCACAGCCAGGAATCCAGCCCTGATCCTTCTAGCAATGGGAAATGCATGCCATGATCAGACTTGCATCTGGGAAACATAACCTGGCTGCTTTGTGGGAACTAGACAGGCGGGCTGAGATCCGAAGATCAGTGCCAAGCCACTGCAGTATCCACTTGAGGCTCTCATCAGCTGAGAGGAAGAGTTAACACTTATTAAGCTCTTCCTGTGTGCTAGCACTTACATTCACCGATTTCCCTAATCCTCAGCCAGATCTGCAAATATAAGAATTGCTATTGCCTCAGTTATATCCAACAAAATTGGATCTTAAGAGCCGTAAGTGGCAAGATTAGGAACTGTACTGAGGCCTGGAGCTCTGAACCGTCCATGGAACAGATGAAGTCACTCAGGACCAGGATGGAGAAACAGGATGAGGGGCCAGGCTCAGTGGCTCACAAGTGTAATCCCAGCACTTTGAGAGTCTGAGGCGGCTGGATCACTTGAAGTCAGGAGTTTGAGACCAGCCTGGCCAACATGGTAAAACCCCGTCTCTACTAAAATCATCTGGGCATGGTGGCGCGTGCCTGTAACCCCAACTACTCGGGAGGCTGAGGCAGGAGAATCACTTGAACCTAGGAGGCAGAGTTTGCAGTGAACTGAGATCGTGCCACTGCACTCCAGCCTCAGTGACAGAGCAAAACTCCATCTCGGAAAGAAAAAAAAACAAAGGGGAAAAGGAGGGGAACCTTGAGGACACTGAAATCTAAGGAATCTGAAGGACAGTGAAGAGCCCTTCGGAGGAACCATCAGAAGCTCAGCGCGGTGGCTCATGCCTGTAACCCCAACACTCTGGGAGGAGGCAGAAGTGGGAGGATCCCTTGTGGTCAGGAGTTCGAGACCAGCTTGGGCAACGTAGCATGACCCTGTCTCTACAAAATAATTTTTCAAAAAAAATATATATATAGGAAAAGAATAAAAAGGGAAGGAGGGTGTGGTCATAGAGCCAATGCCACAGCGAGTGCCACTTTGTCCTTCCCCAGGGAGGACCTGGCCTGTGAATGGCTGGTTCAGCAAAAGGAAGGGTCAGAAACCCAGGACCTAAAGAGTGAGCGGGAACTAAAAAAAGAGACAGTGGGCCAGGCATGGTGGTTCACGCCTGTAATCCCAGCACTTTGGAAGGCTGAGGCGGGTGGATCACCTGAGGTCAGCAGTTCGAGACCAGCCTGGCCAACATGGTGAAACCCCGTCTCTACTAAAAATACAAAACTTAGCCAGACATGGCAGCGGGCACCTGTAATCCTAGTTACTCATGAGACTGAGGCAGGATAATCACTTGAACTGAGGAGGCGCAGGCTGCAGTGAGCCAAGATCACGCCACTGCACTCCAGCCTCCAAAAAAAAAAAAGAAAAAAGAAAAGAAAAGAAAAAGCCGGGCGCGGTGGCTCATACCTGTAATCCCAGCACTTTGGGAGGACGAGGCGGGCGGATCACAAGGTCAGGAGATCGAGACCACGGTGAAACCCCGTCTCTACTAAAAATACAAAAAATTAGCCGGGTGTGGTGGCGGGTGCCTGTAGTCCCAGCTACTCAGGAGGCTGAGGCATGAGAATGGCATAAACCCGGGAGGCGGAGCTTGCAGGGAGTCGAGATCGCGCCACTGCACTCCAGCCTGGGCGACAGAGCGAGACTCCATCTCAAAAAAAAAAAAAAATTTAATTTAAAAAAAAAAAAGAAAAGAAAAAATGAAGACAGTGATTTTGCTGGAAAGGGAAAGAGAAGATGAAAAGACCGCTACAGGGACAAAAGCCGATTGTATGTGTTGCGTCTGGGTTGGTTTGAGAGTTGGCTGGTGTTTTATTCTAGCCTTGATGCAGGGAGGGGCAGCCAGAAGAGGGAGAGAGGTTGACAAAGGCAGAGAGAGGGAGAACTCAGTGGTGTGATGTCACAGAGGAGACAGGGAACAGTGAGAGAAGCCAGGTGCCCCTTAGCTGCAGGGGGAGCAGCGAGGGACAGCCCAGGCTTCCCAGCAAAAGGGCAGAGCCTGTGTCTTCCCAGTCTCATTCCCTTTACTTTGGCAGGTAGGATGCCTTATAAAATTGAGACCCTGTGTAAATGGTTGGAGGGAATTGAAGGAAAATTGTCACTGGGTGATAAGACAGACACCTCAGTCCAGCCCACCCCCTCCTCCCCACCCCCTCCCAGGGGTTAGCCCAGGCTGATGGAGGAACAGAGGAATCAGGAGTTCCTGGTTCCTGTAACCAGATCAGGAAAGCTCTGGGAAGTCAGCCAGCCAACAACCTGGAAACTACCGTCAAGAGAGAGCCTCCTCCCTCTTAATGGGGTTTGCTGTCATCAGATGTCATTATTCCTGTATTCACCAGACAAGAACCTGATATCCCCAGGCAGAAGGGCCGGTCCCCCATTCCCCTGTAAAATCTCCACTGCCCACATTGTGCCAGTTGGTGTTGAAAGGGACAAAGGGAACATAAGCTTGCTCACCAAACGCCCTCCCTTTGCAGGTGGATTGGCTACCTTTGAATTAGATGTCACTGCAGTCTAAGGGGATGGGACAAAGTAGTAGGATAGGGCAACAGGGGCTCCCTGAAGCTATAGCAGAAATTTGACTTGGCACTGCTGTGATGGGGAGTCATAGACTATTTTAAAGTTGGGGTGTAGTGGCCAGGTGCGATGGCTCACATCTGTAATCCCAGCACTTTGGGAGGCCGAGGCAGGCGGATCACTTGAGGACAGGAGTTTGAGACCATCCTGGCCAACATGGTGAAACCCTGTCTCTACTAAAAATACAAAAATTAGTTGGGCGTGGCCAGGCGCCGTGACTCACGCCTGAAATCCTAGCACTTTGGGAGGCCGAGGCGGGCGGATCACGAGGTCAGGAGATCGAGACTATCCTGGCTAACATGGTGAAACCCCGTCTCTACTTAAAAATACAAAAAATGAGCCGGGCGTGGTGATGGGCACTTATAGTCCCAGCTACTCGGGAGGCTGAGGCAGGAGAATGACGTGAACCCGGGAGGTGCAGCTTGCAGTGAGCCAAGGTTGTGCCACTACACTCCAGTCTCAGCGACAGAGCGAGACTCCGTCTCAAAAAAAAAAAAAAAAAAAAAAAAGTTGGGCGTAGTGGTGCGTGCCTGTAATACCAGCTACTCAGGAGGCTGAGTTGAGTCATGAGAGCTGCTTGAACCTGGGAGGCAGAGGTTGCTGTGAGCCGAGATCGCGCCACTGGACTCCAGCCTGGGTGACAGAGCAAGACCCTGTCTCAAAAAACAAAAAAAGTTGGGGGTAGTGATAGAATCAGATCTAGGATGTGAGGCAAGGCAGGGTTGCTGGGTGTAGTTGTTCATGTCAAACACTGCACAAAGGCACCACATCAAGACCTTGTAGAATTGTAGGTTTCTTACAACATTTCTTTGGCAGAAGGCAGCGTATCATTCTAACAAAAATCAGTGCACATTGGCAATTTCCCAATAAATGGAAGTAAGATGTCTGGAGGAAGGGATGCCCTTGCCAATGAGTACAAAGGCCCATATAGGCTGGTGTCAGCCCTTTCCCTCGTGGAGAATGCATTGGTCAAGACTGGAAGAGTCTCTCGGCCTTGGCACCATCTTCTTGGAAACCTCTGTGCCATGAGAGCCAAGTGGAGGAAGAAGCAAATGTACAAGCTGAAGCGCAAAAGAAGAAAGATGAAGCCGGGCACGGTGCCTCACGCCTGTAATCCCAGCACTTTGGGAGGTCAAGGCGGGCAGATCCATTTGAGGTCATGAGTTCGAGACCAGCCTGGCCAACATGGCGAAACCCCATCTCTACTAAAAATACAAAATTAGCCAGGCGTGGTGCCACATGCCTGTAATCCCAGCTACTTGTAAGGCTGAGGCAGGAGAATCATTTGAACCCAGGCGAAGGTTGCAATGAGCCGAGATCGTGCCATTGCACTCCAGCCTTGGCAACAAGAGCAAAACTATGTCTCAAAAAAAAAAAAAAAAAAGGAGGCCCGGCGTTGCTCATGCCTGTAATCCCAGCACTTCGGAAGGCCAAGGCGGGCAGATCACGAGGTCGGGAGTTCAAGACCAGCATGACCAACATGGAGAAACCCCGTCTCTACTAAAAAATACAAAAATTAGCCAGGCGTGGTGGGGAGCACCTGTAATCCCAGCTACTCAGGAGGTTGTGGCAGGAGAATCGCTTGAACCCAGGAAGCAGAGGTGGCAGTGAGCCGAGATCGTGCCATTGCGCTCCAGCCTGGGTGACAGAGCAAGATTCTGTCTCAAAAAAAAAAAAAAGAAAAGAAAGAAAGATGTGGCAGAGGTCCAAGTAAACCACCAGTTTGTGCACCTCTGCGGCCACAGGAGCAGAAATGTAGGATGCCGGAGGCTGGAGATGCTGGCACAAGTTGTTGGACTGCATGCTGCTATCTAGAACTTGTCTCTCATGGATCTAGAACTTCTGTCACCATCTGATCACGAAGACCACCTTTGAGGAACCCACCTTGCTCATAGCAGAGCAGTTACTGTCAGAGCTGGGATTACAGGCGTGAGCTACGGCACCCGGCCTGAGGCTTCTTCTTATCAGACCAGTGAGGTGAAACCCAGAACCACGCCTGGACCGTGTGCACTCATTTCTACGGGTATTGACAACACCACTGGCAAAGCCTGCATTGACACACAAGCGGGAAGCCCTCCTCAGTGAGGCAGATGGGGGCAAGTGAACCCTAGCTAATGAGAGTGGCGGCCCTGGGTCTGCCAGAGTGCAGGGGTTCTTGCAGACGATGGTTTGGGGACAAGCCAGTGGGGCAGCGTGTACTACTATTACTGATAAGGCAAGTTAGGGGCCCTGAGGGAAGGTCACCCAAAGAAAGGTGGGTTATGACATGCACATCACGTCAGCACAATGCAGCGAGAATGTAGTGCATACTGTTGCGCCCCAGGCAGCGTGGTAGGGACACAGAGGTGAGGAAGGCACCCCCACCCCTGCCGAGGTGGGAAGGCAGATGTTCCAGAGGCGCCCTCCGTTAGTGACCATCCTCAAAGTTCGGCTGCCTCCTGTGCTGTTTTAGGAACCTCCATTTCCTGATCTGCAAAGGGAGAGAAGAGGACACACCCCTTTCTTCCAAGTACCTTGAATACTTGCTAAAGTGTTCCCCTAGCACTGCCCACTTCATTTTATTTCCTAGGCTTAGTTTTCTTTCATCTTTATAATGTTCCATGATTCTATTTTTTTTGAGACGGAGTATCGCTCTGTCACCCAGGCTGGAGTACAGCGGCGTGATCTCAGCTCACTGCAACCTCAACCTCCCGGATTCAAGCGATGCTCCTGCCTCAGCCTCCTGAGTAGTTGGGACTACAGGTGCGCGTCACCACACCCGGCTAATTTTTGTATTTTTAGTAGAGACAGGGTTTCACCATGTTGGCCAGGATGGTCTCGATCTCTTGACCTCATGATCCGCCCGTCTGGGCCTCACAAAGTGTTGGTATTATAGGCATGAGCCACCACGCCCGGCCGATTCTAATTTTTATACATTTGCTTTTGCATTTTGTACTATGTATTTGTATAAAATGTCTCAAATCCTGCGTGGTGTGGAGTGAGAAGAAAGAGGAAAGACAGGAAAGAAAGAAAGCCATCCAACCCCACTGGAAACAAGAAGACCAAAATATTAAGAAGAAAGAAAAAGACAGAAAATGGCAGAGAGAAAGGAAGGGAGGAAGGGAGAAAGAAAGGAAGGGAAGAAGGGAAGAAGGAAGGGAGGGAGGGCAGGGCGTGGTGGCTCACGTCTGTAATCCCAGCACTTTGGGAGGCCAAAGCGGGCGTATCGCTTGGG
>NW_022312646.1:0-7814 GCF_002776525.5 Piliocolobus tephrosceles | reverse complement strand
AGTTTTTTGGATAGTGACCTAGAGCAAAGTTTATCCACTAAAAGACATTAACGTGATAGAAACTGAAACTTGTTAGGACTTACAGATGGTTCTAGTTGCAGATTTATTGACAATCTCACTCGATTAATCATTCTAGAGGTTTTTTTTTTTTTCTTTTTTAGGAAAACATTTTTGACAAAACAGAACAAGACAAACATGAGATTAGGTGAAAAATGGAATGTCACCAAGAATTTTGAAACAGATAATTCTAATGAGAAAATGTATTCTGAAAGTTAAACTCTAGTTTTTCAGGGACAAAATAAAACTAATGGCTTGAGAATTTTAATGTATTTGAGACTCAATCTCACCTTGGGTCAGGATCGTCAAGCACAAGAGATTAAATGGCCTCAAGAGATATTTCTAGAAGCTGTCTGTTTAAATGGTCCTAGTCCGTGTCATGAATATTCACTGCTGACTCTCAATGCTTCTCCAAATTACAAAAAACTCCTTTCTCAAGTGAAGTATCCCGTTACATTACAATCACACTGAGTTTAATTTGATTTTTATAGCAATGAAAAGCACCACACAGGTAATTCTGAAATGGTATCATGTTACGGGAAATGAGTACACAGTTTTTCTTGATTATGGGTTCCTCAAAATTTCTTCGAGCATTGCTTGATTTCTTAAGATGAGATTGTTTCCAAGTAAGGGAAGGTTCTAAGAGAAGGTTTTAGGGAAGCCACAGGCATTCTGTGGTTGTAATTGCAGAGCTAATGATCACAATTCTTCAGTCTTGCATCACTAGTGAGGATGTTTGCTTTGGAACCCAACACAAACATACTAAATAAATAAGGTATACTGAGAGCTGGCCAAATGAAAAACAGTTACCAAAACTTAAAAGGAGAGAAGTAAATTAATGAAAGGATGAAGCTGTAGAGAAAGAAAGAGAGCCATCAGAGAAATGCAAATCAAAACCACAATGAGATACCATCTCACACCAGTTAGAATGGCAATCATTAAAAAATCAGGAAACAACAGGTGTTGGAGAAGATGTGGAGAAATAGGAACACTTTTACACTGTTGGTGGGATTGTAAACTAGTTCAACCGTTATGGAAAACAGTATGGCAATTCCTCAAGGATCTAGAAGTAGATGTACCATATGATCCAGCCATCCCACTACTGGGTATATACCCAAAGGATTATAAATTATTCTACTACAAAGACACATGCACACGTATGTTTATTGCGGCACTATTCACAATAGCAAAGACTTGGAATCAACCCAAATGTCCATCAGTGACAGACTGGATTAAGAAAATGTGGCACATATACACCATGGAATACTATGCAGCCATAAAAAAGGATGAGTTTGTGTCCTTTGTAGGGACATGGATGCAGCTGGAAACCATCATTCTTAGCAAACTATCACAAGAAGAGAAAACCAAACACCGCATGTTCTCACTCATAGGTGGCAACTGAACAATGAGATCACTTGGACTCGGGAAGAGGAACATCACACACTGGGGCCTATCATGGGGAGGGGGGAGGGAGTCATTGGGGAGTTATACCTGATATAAATGATGAATTGATGGGTGCTGACGAGTTGATGGGTGCAGCACACCAACATGGCACAGGTATACATATGTAACAAACCTGCACGTTATGCATATGTACCCTAGAACTTAAAGTATAATAAAAATAAAAAAAAGAAAAAAAAAAGAAAGAAAGAGAAAATATAAGAGAAGAGGAGGAAAGAAATAAGGAGAAAAGAAAAGTAATGGAAAGAAATTTTTTAAATCCCACTGAAATGATAATCAAGACAAAAACAGTAGCAGAATATTAGTTAAAACATAAGAGAAAAACACCAGAAGTTCAGAAACACTGAGGAATTCAAGCTGCACAGAAATCTAGATGGGAGACTATTAACTTCTGAACATACATAGCTTTTCTCAACATTCATTGCTTTGAAGAATTCTGCATGCACTCTGACTGCCACCCTTAACTTTTTTCTTGCTAAACCCATAATCAATAGAAAAGTAAAGAAAATTAGAATAAGGTGAAAAAATTAAAGAAGTGTATGTAAAAAATAAAATGCAACTATCCTTAGGAAAAAATATGCCTTGGAGAAAAGGAAGAGGAGGATTAGAATACCTTGGAAAGGGTGGGAGTAGGCTGGTGGCTGTTGTTAGAATTTAAAGGTTTTGTTTGCTTTTTTATTTATAAATGAGCATATTATCAGATTTTTTGCATTTTTCCTAAAATGAGTTTATTTGCTTTATAATTAACTTTTTTGAAAATGAAGGTAAACAAGCAGAAGTACTTTAAAATCTCTAGGATTATTGGGCTAGGAAAAAAAGTAAACAAAAGACAGAAGAGAGATGACATCTGCTTTGGCCAAAATGTACTAGGCACTTTGCTTAACAATATATATATACCCACATATTATCTTATTTTGATAAGATTACTAAGTATTTACACATTTTTCTGTACATTACTTGCAGAAAAGCACGTAAGTCTTTTTTTTTTCTTTTCTTTTTTTTTATTATACTTTAAGTTCTAGGGTACATGTGCACAACGTGCAGGTTTGTTACACACATATACTTGTGCCATGTTGGTGTACTGCACCCACCAACTCGTCAGCACCCATCAACTCATTATTTACATCAGGTATAACTCCCAATGCCATCCCTCCCCCCGACCCTCCCCATAATAGGCCCCGGTGTGTGATGTTCCCCTACCAGAGTCCAAGTGATCTCATTGTTCAATTCCCACCTATGAGTGAGAACATGCGGTGTTTGGTTTTAAGTGTTCACAAAGTGATCATATCTATTTAACTATCACCTGGCTCAAAGAACAAAATATAATCAGCATCCTAGGCCTCATTTCAATTTTCTCTCTTTGACTTGTAACAATAAACACATATTAGTTGATTTCACAGATGAGGAACCTAAGATTTAAAGATAATATGGCCAGACGTGGTGGCTCAAGTCTGTAATCCCAGCACTTTGGGGGGCCGAGGTGGGTGGATCACGAGGTCAGTAGTTCAAGACCACCCTGGCCAACGTGGTGAAACCCTGTCTCTACTAAAAAAAAAAAAAAAAAAAAAAAAAAAAAAATACAAACAATAGCCAGACACTGTGACAAGCATCTGTAATCCCAGCTACTCGGGAGGCTGAGGCAGGAGAATCGCTTGAACCTGGGAGGCGGAGGTTGCAGTAAGCCAAGATTGCACCACTGCCCTCCAGCCAGGGTGACAGAGTAAGACTCATTCTCAAAAAAAAAAAAGGAAAGAAAAAAGAAAAAAGATAATACAAGACCACATCATTATTATGCAAGATATTCAAATAATGATATTCAAATCATATTTTATGTTCTTCTATGATCTGGCCAATGACTACCTTCTGTCCAATTTTATTTGCTCAAAAATCCTTACTGTTTTACAATAAAAGTAGGCAAGCTCTTGCCTAAAGTCTTTCTAATTGAGTTTATTTCTACCTAGACTATATTGAGATATTTGTGTGGCTTGCTTTTCTCACACAGGTCTTTGAGCAATTGCTGTCTCCTCAGAGACCACTGTTTATAAAACTGTTGCTCTTGGCCTATCTTCTAAAACTGATTTTTCTTTCTTTACATTACTCATCACTTCCTATCTTATATTATATACTTACATGTTTATCTGCTTATTATCTGATACCTCACTAGAATGTAAAGTTTAGGTAGTTCATCAGTCTTGTTATTGGTCTAGCAATATATAGAATATTGTCTGATGCAGAGCAGGTGGCTCAGTAAGTATTGGTTAATTGAATTATTAAGAACAGTGGCAGCCACAGATCAAATCAAAGTCAAGGCAAGTAAGAGAAAATAATGAGAAATTGCTTATAAAATTTTGTCTCTCTCTAATCAATTAGCTGAATTCAAGAATGGGTCCTAATAGTCACTTTTTTTTTTTTTTTCTTGAGACAAAGTTTCATGTTCCACTCTTGTTGCCCAGGCTGGAGTGCAATGGCGTGATCTCAGCTCACCGCAACCTCTGCCTCCCGGGTTCAAGTGATTCTCCCGCCTTAGCCTCCTGAGTAGCTCAGATAATAGGCATGCACCACCACACCCAGCTAATTTTGTATTTTTAGTAGAGATGGGGTTTCTTCATGTTGGTCAGGCTGGTTTCGAACTCCCAACCTCAGGTGATCTGCCCGCCTCGGCCTCCCAAAGTGTTGGGATTACAGGCATAAGCCACCATGCCCAGCGATAGTCATTTTAAAAATTTCAACTTAATATGATATCAAAGTCAAAATGGCAACAAAAATGTATGCATAAGCTACCTCAGAAGGAAGCAAACATAATAGCATTCTTTGTTTGAAAGAATATATGATAAGTACCCACAAAGTTGTTCTTACCATAATATATAAAATTATGTTCTTACCATTAATATAAAAAAGGCAGAAATCAAGAGAAGTGTAAAGGAAGTCTTCTAGAAATAACAAAGTGAAACAAGGAAACTTGTAAGCCTGGAAAGATGTAACATAGGTTAATATTATATGTCACAATGCTTTGTCCTGTTGGAAAGCAATCATCACATGAAGGGGAAAATTATGAGGATATACACAACTGCATATATGCTATTTGAAAATCTAATTTAAACTTTCACTTCAATGAGGTAGATTGAGTTCAGAGTCAGCAAAAATCACCGTCCTCACTGGCCTCTCAAGGCACTGCACCCTGCCAGCTATCTAGTTCAAACATCCTCATTGCGGAAGGGGATGACTAGCAGTGGTAATATCACACACAGATGGCAATGGTGAAGGAGGCCAGTGCCTTCAGAAAATCAATGTATTGAGAACAGACAAGAAAAGGTGCAGAAGTGAGGAAAGAGACTAACGTTGACTTTTGTATTTCTCTCCTTTTTAGGTCCTTTTATTTATGTCTGCCCTCAGGGTACATTTTTAGCTCCATTTTGGGGAAAAGTTTACTTGAGGGGTATCACCTGACTTTCCAAGAATGACCAGTAATTGAGAAGAAAAGAAAAATTTCCAGTGCCACTGTCATATATTATCTTGCACCTTTCACTGAAGCAACGTCTTTAATCTGGAAATCCAAAATCAAATGCCTCAACTTGCTTCTGTGTTGGTATTATTAACAGACTATTTTTTTTCAAGTTTTAGATTCACAGAGAAATTGTACAGAACAGCAGATTTTCACTGTGCCCCTCATACATTATTTTTCCTATTATTAAAATTGGACACTTGAGTGGTACATTTGGAAATAATAACAGACTGATATTTATACATTATAATTAATTAAAATATGTAGTTCATTCAGATTTTCTTAGTTTTTACCTAATTTCCTTTTTCTGTTCCAGGATCCCATCCAGGATATCACATTGCTCTTGGTAATCATGTCGCCTTAGGCTCCTCAGCACTGTGACAGCTTCTCATACTTTGTTATTGATGGCTCTCACAGTTTGGAAGAATACTTGCAAGGTATGCTGTAGATGTCCTGTTAATACAGTTTGTGTGACATATTTCTCAGGATTACACTGGAGTTAAGTGTTTTAGAAGGGAGGCTACAGAGATGAAGTGTTATTTACATCCTATAATATCAAGGGCACATGCTATCAATATGGATTATGAGTATTGATGTTGACCTGGATCACATGGCTGAAGTAGTACTTGCCGGATTTCTCCACTGTAAAGTTACTCTTTTATTTCTTTTCTATGCTGTACTCTGAAATGCACAGGCCACACCTAACAGATGAGGAGTTATGCTTCCTATCTTCTAGACTACAGTATGTACATAATTAATTTAAAATATTTCTGAATCAGAGATTTGTTCCTTCACCATTTATAATTCAGTGATTGACACCATTATCCTTTGTCTATATTCAGTAACAATTACTGTGTACTTGTTTTTTATACTTTAAGTTCTAGAGTACATGTGCACAATGTGCAGGTTTGTTACATATGTATACATGTGCCATGTTGGTGTGCTGCACCCATTAACTCATCATTTACATTAGGTATATCTCCTAATGCTATCCCTCCCCCCTCCTCCCTCCCCACAATAGGACCCAGTGTGTGATGTTCCCCTTCCTGTGTCCAAGTGATCTCATTGTTCAGTTCCCACCTATGAGTGAGAACATGCGGTGTTTGATTTTTCTGTTCTTGCGATAGTTTGCTGAGAATGATGGTTTCCAGCTGCATCCATGTCCCTACAAAGGACACAAACTCATCCTTTTTTATGGCTGCATAGTATTCCATGGTGTATATATGCCAAATTTTCTTCATCCAGTCTGTCACAGATGGACATTTGGGTTGATTCCAAGTCTTTGCTATTGTGAATAGTGCCGCAATAAACATACGTGTGCATGTGTCTTTATTTCAGCATGATTTATAATCCCTTGGGTATATCCCCAGTAATGGGATGGCTGGGTCGAATGGTATTTCTAGTTCTGGATCCTTGAGGAATTGCCACACTGTTTTCCCCAATGGATGAACTAGTTTACAGTCCCACCAACAGTGTAAAATTGTTCCTATTTCTCCACATCCTCTCCAGGACCTGTTGTTTCCTGATTTTTTTAATGATCGCCATTCTAACTGGTATGACATGGTATCTCATTGTGGTTTTCGTTTGCATTTCTCTGACGGCGAGTGATGATGAGCATTTTTTCATGTGTCTGTTGGCTGTATGAATGTCTTCTTTTGAGAAGTGTCTGTTCATATCCTTTGCTCACTTTTTCATGGGGCTCTTTGTTTTTTTCTTGTAAATTTGTTTGAGTTCTTTATAGGTTCTGGATATTAGCCCTTTGTCAGATGAGTAGATTGCAAAAATGTTCTCCCATTCTGTAGGTTGCCTGTTCACTCTGATGGTAGTTTCTTTTGCTGTGCAGAAGCTCTTTAGTTTAATTAGATCCCATTTGTCAACGTTGGCTTTTGTTGACATTGCTTTTGGTGTTTTAGACATGAAGTCCTTGCCCATGTCTATGTTCTGAATGGCAATCCCTAGGTTTTCTTCTAGGGTTTTTAAGGTTTTAGGTGTAACATTTAAGTCTCTAATCCATCTTGAATTAATTTTCATATAAGGAGTAAGGAAAGGATCCATTTTCTGCTTTTTACTTATGGCTAGCCAATTTCCCCAGAACCATTTATTAAATAGGGAATCCTTTCCCCATTTCTTGTTTTTGTCAGGTTTATCAAAGATCAGATGGCTGTAGATGTGTGGTATTATTTCTGAGGGCTTTGTTCTGTTCCATTGGTCTATATCTCTGTTTTGGTACCACTACCATGCTGTTTTGGTTACTGTAGCCTTGTAGTAGAGTTTGAAGTCAGGTATCGTGATGCCTCCAGCTTTGTTCTTTTGGCTTAGGATTGTCTTGGCAATGTGGACTCTTTTTTGATTCCATATGAACTTTAAAGAAGTTTTTTTCCAATTCTGTGAAGAAAGTCATTGTTAGCTTAATGGAGATGGCATTGAATCTATAAATTACCTTGGGCAGTATGGCCATTTTTATAATATTGATTCTTCCTATCCATGAGCATGGTATGTTCTTCCATTTGTTTGTGTCTTCTTTTATTTCACTGAGCAGTGGCTTGTAGTTCTCCTTGAAGAGGTCCTTTACATCCCTTGTAAGTTGGATTCCTAGGTATTTTATTCTCTTTGAGGCTATTGTAAATGGGAGTTCATTCATGATTTCGCTCTCTGTTTGTCTGTTACTGGTTTTTAAGAATGTTTGTGAATTTTGCATATTGATTTTGTATCCTGAGATTTTGCTGAAGTTTCTTATCAGCTTAAGGAGATTTTGGGCTGAGACAGTAGGGTTTTCTAAATATACTATCGTCAT
>NW_022312645.1:0-4674 GCF_002776525.5 Piliocolobus tephrosceles | reverse complement strand
GTTCTGGAATTTTTAACTTTCTGCCTTGTGCCTAGAGCTCTGCCTGGGAGAAAGTGGATATTAATAAATGCTATTTGACAAGCAAGACTCAAAGTCTAATGAAACTGTAAACTATTTCAAAATTACAGAAATCTGGCTTCCCCATGTCTTTGTTGTTAGTAAACTGCAAATAACTTAATGTGACCAGCAAAATATTCCAAGCCAAGGCTGTCTGAGCTGCTCAGTGGCCATGTCTTTTTCATGTATTCATCTAGGCAGTAAGTAGTTATTGAGCATTGGCCGTGTGTCAGGAATGTACTAACCATAGGGATAAATTGGTGAACATGATGTATTGCATCAACCTTGGTTTTGGAACATGGTTCTGTTTTGTTCAACTAGGCTGAACTTGTATAAAGGGAATTGATTAACGTTCAACTCGAAACTAAGTGGGAATACTCCTTTCTGGAAGGGAAGTTGATATGGCTTAGATATCATCAAACCTACGCATGGTGAGAATCATACCATCAGAAACACATAGTGAAGCCCTAGATGCTGGTGTTAGTGCTAGTGTTTGTGCAGCATGTTGCCAGATTAGAATCTGAATAAGAGTGCAGAAAAAAAAAAAAGAGTGCAGAGATCAGAAGGATCAATGGCGAACCTTCCCTCATATTTCCTCCCAGTGTCATCAAGGAAAATCAGTTGGCTATTAATGGAACACTGAAGACGAGCTTCTGCCTTAAAACAAACCAAAATTTAACTGGCACTGTCCCTAATGAACAGAACTTCATATTATCTTTTCTAAAAGTTAAAAATCTCAATGAACAAAGACATTCTCTCTTTCTCTCTCTCTTTTTTTTTGGAGATGGAATCTCACTCTGTCACCCAGGCTGGAGTGCAGTGGCGTGATCTCGGCTTACTGCAACCTCTGCCTCCCAGGTTCAAGTGATTCTCCTGCCTCAGCCTCCTGAGTAACTGGGATTACAAACATGTGCCACCACGCCCAGCTAATTTTTGTATTTTTAGTAGAGACAGGGTTTTGCCATGTTGGCTAGGCTGGTCTAGAACCCCTGACCTCAGGTGATCCACCTTGGCCTCCCAAAGTGCTAGGATTACAGGCATGAGCCACCATGCCCAGCCAGACAAACACATTTTCAATGCTATATTACCTTTAGTTCTTCTTATCAAAATGATATGATCCTCCCCCTGTGTAAGCAGTATATCCTGATCTATTTTCAGATTTATATTTTATATTGTTTGCTGTCATACATCTTGTTTTCAAAATATGCATTCAAATATCTTTTAAAAAGTGTGTTTACTTACGAGGAAAAGAGCCTCCCTTCCCTGTAGATCCTAAAACAATTTCTGGAAAGGTGATGTAGGCAGAGGGAAACTGGAGTTTACACATGTATATGATAGAGAAAATGTGAAACTGGGTGTGATAGTTCCTGACTTCAGCTGGTGGTCAACTCCTTCATTTCTAAATGTAGCTCTTATGTATTTTACAACAGTAAAAGCCATATTTCAAAATTTCTGAGTCTGAAGGTTTTGGTCATTTTGTCATAAGTTGGACTTCAGGACTCTCATCATGTGCCTATGGACACTGTAGGGTTAGAGGTATTGGTAGGAAAATCAGGGATATTGGCACATGCTCGTTATTCCTTGAAGTTTTTGAGAAAGGGATAGTCTAAGAGGCAAGTTTAGGTGAAAAGTGACATGCCTGGATGCAGAAAGGGAAGACAGTCAAATTTTGCTAATACAGACTCTTCCTGCCCATAACCTAGAATCTAAATCGATTTAAAAGCCATAATTTGGAGATTCTCAAGCTTGCAAATCCCAATTTTGTACAAAATTGATGTCCTTCTCCTACTCACCTCCCAAAAGGTAGAGAAAAAAGAAATTTCTCAGGAGGTATGACTGGTAGAATTGGGACAAAAGCAAATCTGATTCCCCATGCCTCCCCTTAGTATCTCTCACCACACATCCTTTGTAAGACAGGAGGCACCGTCTAGCTTAGGTGCACCTAGGAGGGCTGGGATCACAGGTGATATCACCCCTCCCCTGCTTCACACCCTCTTCCACCACGTGGCTTTTGTTACCAGTTGGCTCGAGGTGGAGGCCATTAAACTTTGTGCTTGATGGTGGGAAGATCATAGAGACATGTGGGGAGGAGGAGCGATTGTGTCTCTCACAGGCCTCATTCAGACAAGATGACTGGCCATTAGCAGTGCCTGGACCTGACCAGAAGTGAGTTTCAAACTGATAAAAGTCTGGAACCATTCAGACCCTATTGTCCTGAGGCGATAGAATCTGTATCTGCTGAAAGCAAGTTGTTAAATCCAGCAGCATCCAGGAGGATATCTTCTTCAACCCTTACCCCAGAAATGGCCATGGAAGACAATGGGAAAGGGAGGCTCCAGTGGAGTGGAACCAGGGACGTCCACCAGGCTGACAGAGAAACTCAGTCAATTCCTGGATGATGGAACTAGTATTTGCTATTGATGTCCTTCAGGAAATAACACGTGCTATGGATCAGTGATGACAGTCACTTCTCTGAATGAAAGGTTTTATTGGATTTATCTTGTTTTTTTTCTTGATGAGACTTTAGGTTCTTTTCACTCTTGGAATGACCATGTGCATTTTGTGGAAGTATGAGCATTTTTTGAACAATGTATGGAAGCTGGGAAGTCAAAGAGGTAGACTGTGGAAGATAATGGTTGGGTAGTTGTTAGTCCAGTAATCTTTCTCCCTGTCTCCCTTGCCAGGAGAGCCATTGTTCTGTTTGAAAGTCACTCAGGTGAGGGGACTGTATTCCTCATTTTAGAGATAAACACTGTTGTTATATGCCAAGTATGGTAATCTCATTCCCTTTGCCATTGTTGATTTTTCCAATGGACCTGGATGTAATTCTGGCTGATAAGAAGTGGTAGGTTTCTATGGATGGTTTCTTCAGAGAGAGAGAGAGACGGGGGGGGAGAGAGAGAGAGAGAGAGAGAGAAAGGGAAGACACAGTATATTTTGCTGTTGGAAGCTGTTATTTCTGGATATGATTCCTGGCATGGCCTCTGTCTAATTGGATCCAACCAGGCTCTCCTTAGGTCAGTCTGATAAAGAAAGAACTCAGGTTCTTGTCAATGTTAGCCCATACTTCTTGTGATGAAAAATAATAAATTTTCCTTATTTGTTAAGCCAGTTAAATTGGGGTTCGTGATTTGCTTTCTAATTCTTACGGCGGATAAAGAAGAAAAACTACAGGTGTTGATGGAATTTATATTCAGAATCTGTATCTCGAGGCAAGTGAATAAAGGTCTACTAGAACAGCCCTGTGAATAAATTACTGTTTGCTTGCTTGGTAAAAATTAGAATAGTATTGTTTTCCAAAAATTATGTACAAATTGCAGTAAGGCAGTATTTGTCTTTAGAGTCATTGAATGCTATTTGCTGAAATAAACAATATGCAGTCTGATTAGGCACTTTGAAAGGGTCACTTTTAAGGACAGCTGCAGCATGCTTTTCTTTCAGAAGCTCTGTTCTGCGCAAGGGTAGGAGATGGGTCATTTGTTGTTTTTCCTGCTCCATAAGGAGGAAGCAGCCCATGCCCTCACTTGAGCTGAGCAGCATAAGAAGAATCTCAATGAAGCCTCCAACTTAATAAGAGCAGTTTCTCTCTTCTGCAAAGTTCCAAGCAGCTTGTCTGATTTAGATATTTTAGGATCAATAGATCATCACGAGAACAAATAGCTACTTCTACTATGTTTCTATTACTGATTTCTAGCCTACTTTAAGAAAAATAACATTTAAATACAAAGCTGGGGCTAACTACTCAGCAATAAGGATAGACTACAGCCCCAGGCAACAACATGGATGCCTCTTACCAATGAGAAAGAAGCCAGACATGAAAGAGAACATCCTGTATGATTCCTTAAAGTTCAGAAACAGGCAAAATGTTTCATGATGTCAGAAGTCAGGAGCATGGCTACCTTGAGGTAAGGGGATGCTGACTGGGAGGTTGCTAGATATCTTCTGATTCTTTACGGTTTCTTTGTTTTGTTTTGAGACAGGGTCTTGCTCTGTTACCCAGGCTGGAGTGGAGTGGCATGTCCAAGCCTCAACCTCCTGGGCTCAAGCGATCCTCCTGCTCAGCCTCCTGAGTAGCTGGGACTACTGGCACGCACCACCATGCCCTGCTATTTTTCATTTTTATTTTTAGTAGAGACGAGGTCCTGCTATGTTGTCCAGGCTGATCTTGAACTCCTGGGTGGGTTCAAGTGATCCTCCCGCCTTGGCCTCCCCAAATGCTGTGATTATAGGTGTGAGCCACCGTGCTCAGCCTGTTCTGATTCTTAATCTGGGTGTTGGTTATACAGGTCTGTGTATTTTGTAAAAAGTTATAATTGTGCAGTTTTTTTTAGTATGTATGTTATCATTCAATTAAAAGTTTGCAAAAAAAAAACACAAAAAAACAAAACAAAAAAACTATAAAACTGACCCTTAAAGTATATCTGGTAAAATTCATGTGTTTAAGAAAGACATGGCCGGGCGCGGTGGCTCAAGCCTGTAATCCCAGCACTTTGGGAGGCCGAGATGGGTGGATCACAAGGTCAGGAGATCAAGACCATCCTGGCTAACACGGTGAAACCCTGTCTCTACTAAAAAAATACAAAAAACTAGCCGGGCGAGGTGGCGGGCGCCTGTAGT